>NW_027590997.1:0-132218 GCF_964213995.1 Mustelus asterias | reverse complement strand
ATCCTGTTTCAGTCTCAGCCTGCCTGTGTATCTGTATCTCTCCCTCTGAAATTAGCTTGTCCTTTTCCTGAATAAGACTGACTATATTTCCAAAGGGCTGGATTCATACAATAAAACAGCAAGCTTTCTTCAAACGATGGTTTGCAAATGTTGGTGAGCTCAGTACACGTGGTACATTAATGTTACAATGAGATAGAATCTGTATTCAGACAACTGTCATCCCAGAGACTCCAAACTTCACCGTGTTAACATTCTGACCAAACACTAAAGCTTTCCATAAAGCAAGGCTGACAAATTCCAATCCTCCTTTTCCGATGCGCTCTGACTAATATATTTCTTTCACTCACTATCTCTCGGTCCCCCTCTTGATCTTTGTCACTCCCTTTTTCTCACTCACTCAGTCTGTGTTTTCTCTGAATCTCTCTCTCTCTCCCTCTGAGAATCTAGAATGAAACATCAGTCAGCTTTTTTAGGTTTGTTCACAGTGAGCAATTTTCTTCAATGCTTTCTCAGATAAGGAGAGCAAAACTGTACACAATACTGCAGGTGTGGTCTCACTGAGGCCCTGTACAGCTGCAGTAAGACATCCTTGCTCCTGGACTCACATCCTCTTGCAAAGAAGGACAACATCCCATTGGTCTTCCTAACTGCTTGCTTACCTGCACGCTCACTTCCAGTGACTGGTGTATAAGGACATCCAGGTCCCTTTGTACACCATCATTCCCAATCTATCACCATTTAACCTATACTCTGCCATTCTGTTTCTCCGTTCAAAGTGGAAAACATCACATTTATCCACATGTGTGGTGTGTGAGTTTGTGTCCAAATACAGTCAAACTAAGACACAAACTGGGGCTTTAACCACACACACAGTGTTGTGTACAGTTTTATCCTCTTACCTAAGGAAATACATTCTTGTTGAGAGACTTCAATGACGTTTAACTGCATTAATTCCAGGGGTGGAGGGAGTGCCCCCTGAGGAAAGATTCAATAGACTGGACTTTTATTTTATGCACTTTGGAAGAATGAGAGGTGATCTCATTCAAACTCAGAGAGTTCTTACAGGGCCCAGCGGGGTAGAGACATAAAGATTTACACATTGGAAACAAGCCCTTTGGCCAAACTTGTCCATGCCACCCAGATTTTACCATTAAGCTAGTACCATTTGCCTGTTTGACATATATCCCTCCATACCAATCTTCCCAATATAACTGTCTAAATGCTTTCTAAAATATAAAATTGTACCCGCCGCTACTACGACCTCTGGCAGCTTGTTCCAATTCCTCACCACCCTCTGTGTGAAAAGAATTGCCCTCTGGACCCTCTCCTCTCTCACCTTAAACCTGTGCCCTCTAATTTTAGACTCCTCTCCCTTTTGGAAAAGATGTTGACGAGCTTATCAAAGGACAACAAAAATTACAGCACAGGAACAGGCCCTTCGGCCCTCCAAGCCTGCACCAACCATGCTGCCTGACTGAACTAAAACCCCCTACCCTTCCGGGGACCATATCCCTCTATTCCCATCCATTTCATGTATTTGTCCAGACACTCCGTAAAACTCACGATTGTGTCTGCTTCCACTACCTCCCCGGCAGTGAGTTCCAGGCACACCACCCTCTGTGTAAAAAACATGCCTCGTACATCTCCTTTAAACCTTGCCTCTCGCACCTGAAACTTATGCCCCCGAGTAATTGACTCTTCGACCCAGAGAAAAAGCTTCTGAATATCCACTCTGACCATGCCCCTCATAATCTTGTAGACTTCTACCAGTTCACCCCTCAACCTCTGTCGTTCCAATGAGAACAAATCAAGTTTCTCCAACCTCTCCTCATAGCTAATGCCCTCCATACCAGGCAACATCCTGGTAAATCTTTTCTGAATCCTCTCCAAAGCCTCCACATTTTTCTGGTAGTGTGTCGACCAGAATTGAACACTATATTCCAAGTGCGGATTAACTGAGGTTCTATAAAGCTGCTATATTTATGCCTCATTATTTTATAGACCTCTATAAGACCACGCCTAAGTCAACTCAAAGACAAAAAGTCCCAGACTATCCAGCCTCTCATTATAACTCAAACCATCAAGACCCTGTAGCATCCCAGTAATTCTTTTCTGCGCACTTTCTAGTTTAAAAATATCCTTTCTATAATAGGGTGACCAAAACAATACACAGCATTCCAAGTGTGGTCTTACCAATGCCTTGTATAACTCCAACAAGACGTCCCAACTCCTGTATTCAATGTTCTGACCAATGAAACCAAGCATGTGGAATGCCTTCTTCACCACTCTATCCACCTGTGACTCCACTTTCAAGGAGCTATCAATCTGTACCCCGAGATCTCTTTGTTCTGTAACTCTCACCAACACCCTACCATTAACTGAGTAAGTCCTGCGTTGGTTCAATCCACCAAAATGCATCACCTCGCATTTATCTAAATTAAACTCCATCTGCCATTCATCAGCCCACTGGCCTAATTGATCAAGATCCCGTTGCAATCCTAGATAACCTTCTTCACTGTCCACTATGCCATAAATGTTGGTGTCATTTGCAAACGTACGAACCATGCCTCCTAAATTCTCATCCAAATCATTAATATAAATGACAAATAACAGTGGACCCAGCACCGATCCCTGAGGCACCCCGCTGGTCACAGGCCTCCAGTTTGACAAAAAAACAACCCTCTACAACAACCTTCTGTCATCAAGCCTATTTTATATCAATTTGGCTACCTCACCCTGGATCCCGTGAGATTTAACCAAATCCTGTCTGCTTTTGTTTTGAAATGTTTACATTTTTTAACACTGAAACCTCTTGCCCTTGTTGGGAATATCAGTGCGGTTTGAGAAAAGCAAACACTGATCCCACACTCAACACCCCCCAACACAGGACTGAGCAGAGAGTGTGAAATGTGACTGGTGTGAGTGTGGATTGTCTTTTAAAAGTGGGTAAGAAACACTCCCCCATTTTCAAATCTTTACCTTGCTTATGTAGCGTCTCGGACTCCCCTGTCACTCACTATCCATCTGAATTAATCTCTATTCCTCACTGTCTAACTGTTACTCTCTGCATTGCTCCCTCTCCCTATCTCTCTGTTACTCTGCATCGCTCCATCTCTCTCTCTCTTCCTCTCTCTCTCTATCCCTCTCATCCACCATGTTGTTTATCGTTAAGGGGTCTAATCACGGAGAATTCAAACATTCTTTCTGTTTCTGTCTTGGCAGAATTAGCAACATGAGTGGATATTTCAAGACTGGATTCACACAATACAGACAGAACGCTGGTGAGCTCAGTACACGTGGTACCTGAATGTTACAATAAGATAGAATCTGTATTCAGACAACTGTCACCCCACAGGGTCCAAACTTCACCGTGTTAATTTGATTTGATTTGATTGATTTGTATTGGGATGCAGTGAAAAGTATTGTTTCTTGTGCGCTATACAGACAAAACATTCCGTACGTAGAGTACACAGGGAGAAGGAGAGGAAAGGGTGTAGAATATAGTGTTGCAGTTACCGATAGGGTGTAGAGAAAGATCAGCTCACACACACTCTCTCTCTTACACACTCTCAGACACACACATAATCTCACACACACACATACACACACTCTCTCTCACACACACACACTCTCTCTCTCACACACACACTCTCTCTCTCACACACACACACTGTCACACACACTCTTTCACGCTCACACACTCTCGAACACATGCACTCTCTCACACAGACACACTCACACCCACACATACACGCGCTCTTTCTCTCACACACAAGACTCTCTCTCATACACACGCGCACTCTTACGCACTCACACATACACACGCTCTCTCTCTTACACACACACTCTCTCTCACACACGTACTTTCTCTCTCACACACACACTCTCTCTCACACACGTACTCTCTCTCACACACGTACTCTCTCTCTCTCACACACACACTGTTATGCTCACACACTCTCTCATGCACTCTCTCACACTCTCTCACATATACACTCTCTCACACACACTCACACACACAGTCTCTCTCTCGCACACTCTCTGTCTCTCTCAAACACTGTCTCTCACACATTCCCTCTCTCTCTCACACACACACAAACACGCACATATTCTCTCTCACTCGCACACAATGATGGGGACAGTGTAGAGGGAACTTTACTCTGTATCTAACCCCGTGCTGTACCTGTCCTGGGAGTGTTTGATGGGGACAGTGTAGAGGGAACTTTACTTTGCATCTAACCCCGTGCTGCACCAGTCCAGGGAGTGTGTGATGCGGACAGTGGAGAGGGAACTTTATCCTGTACCTAGCCCATGCTGTCCTTGTTCTGGGAGTGATTGATGGGGACAGTGTAGATGGAACTTTACTTTGTATCTAACCCCGTGCTGTACCTGTCCTGGGAATATTTGATCGGGACAGTGTAGAGGGGTCGTTTCTGGGTACCTCACCCCGTGCTGTTCCTGTCCTGGATGTGTTTGATGGGGACAGTGTAGAGGGAACTTTACTCAGTATCTAACACCGTGCTGTACCTGTCCTGGGAGTGTTTGAAGGGGGACAGTATAGAGGGAGCTTTACTCTGTATCGAACTCCGTGCTCTACCTGTCCAGGGAGTGTTTGGTAGGGGACAGTATAGAGGGAGCTTTACTCTGTATCTAACCCCATGCTCTATCTGTCCTGGGCGTGTTTGATGGGGACAGTGTAGAGGGAGCTTTACTCTGTATCTAACCCCATGCTCTATCTGTCCTGGGAGTGTTTGATGGGGTCAGTGTAGAGGGAGCTTTACTCTGTATCTAACCCCGTGTTGTATCTGTCCTGTGTGTGTTTGATGAGGACAGTGCAGAGGGAGCTTTACTCTGTATCTAACCCCGTGTTGTATCTGTCCTGTGTGTGTTTGATGGGGACAGTGCAGAGGGAGCTTTACTCTGTATCTAACCCCGTGTTGTATCTGTCCTGTGTGTGTTTGATGGGGACAGTGTGCAGGGAGCTTTATTCTGTAACCCCATGCTGAACATGTCCTGTGAGTGTTTGATGGGGACAGTGTAGAGGGGGTTTTACTCTCCATCTAACCCCGTGCTGTACCTGTCCTGGGAGTGTTTGATGGGGACAGTGTGGAGGGAGCTTTACTCTGTATCTAACCCCGTGCTGTATCTATCCTGGGAGTGTTTGATGGGGACAGTGTAGAGGGAGCTTTACTCTGTATCTAACCCCGTGCTGTATCTATCCTGGGAGTGTTTGATGGGGACAGTGTAGAGGGAGCTTTACTCTGTATCTAACCCCGTGCTCTACCTGTCCTGGGAGTGTGTGATGGGGACAGTGTAGAGGGATCTTTACTCTGTATCTAACCCCGTGCTGTATCTATCCTGGGAGTGTTTGATGGGGACAGTGTGGAGGTAGCTTTACTCTATATCTAGCCCCGTGCTGTACCTGTCCTGGCAGTGTTTGATGGGGACAGTGTGGAGGGAGCTTTACTCTGTATCTAACCCTGTGCTGTACCTGTCCTGGGAGTGTGTGATGTGGACAGTGTAGAGGGAGCTTTACTCTGTATCTAACCCCGTGCTGTACCTGTCCTGGGAGTGTGTGATGGGGACAGTGTAGAGGGAGCTTTACTCTGCATCAAACCCCGTGCTCTATCTGTCCTGGGACTATTTGATGGGGACAGTGTAGAGGGAACTTTACTTTGTATCTAAACCCGTGCTGTGTCTGTCCTGGGTGTGTTTGATGGGGACTGTGTGCAGGGAGCTTTATTCTGTAACCCCATGCTGAACATGTCCTGGGGGTGTTTGATGGGGACAGTGTAGAGGGAGCTTTTCTCTGTATCTAACCCCGTGCTGTATCTGTCCTGTGTGAGTTTGATGGGGACAGTGTGCAGGGAGCTTTATTCTGTAACCCCATGCTGAACATGTCCTGGGGGTGTTTGATGGGGACAGTGCAGAGGGAGCTTTTCTCTGTATCTAACCCCGTGCTCCACCTGTCCTGAGAGTGTTTGATGTGGACAGTGTAGAGGGAGCTTTACTCTGTATCTAACCCTGTGCTGTACCTGTCCTGGGAGTGTTTGATGGGGGACAGTGCAGAGGGAGCTTTACTCTGTATCTAACCCCGTGCTGTAACTGTCCTGGGAGTGTTTGATGGGGACAGTGTAGAGGGAGCTTTACTCTGTATCTAACCCTGTGCTGTACCTGTCCTGGGAGTGTTTGATGGGGACAGTGGAGAGGGAACTTTACTTTGCATCTAACCCCGTACTGTACCTGTCCAGGGAGTGTGTGATGCGGACAGTGCGGAGGGAGCTTTACTCTGTATCTCACCCTGTGCTGGACCTATCCTGAGAGTGTTTGATGGGGACAGTGTAGAGGGAACTTTACTCTGTATCTAACCCCGTGCTGTACCTGTCCTGGGAGTGTTTGATGCGGGCAGTGTCGAGGGAGCTTTACTCTGTGTCTAACTCCATGCTGTATCAATCCTGGGAGTGTTTGATGTGGGAAAGTGTAGAGGGAGCTTTACTCTGTATCGAACCCCGTGCTGTCCCTGTCCTGGGAGTGTTTGATGGGGACACTGTAGAGGGAGCTTTACTCTGGATCTAACCCCGTGCTGTACATGTCCTGGGAGTCTTTGAAGGGGACAGTGTAGAGGGAGCTTTACTCTGTATCTAACCCCATGCTGTACCTGTCCTGGGAGTGTTTGAAGGGGACAGCGTAGAGGGAGCATTACTCTGCATCTACCCCCGTGCTGCACCTATCCTGCGAGTGTTTGATGGGGACAGTGTCGAGGGAGCTTTACTCTGGATCTAACCCCGTGCTGTGCCCGTCCTGGGAGTGTTTGATGGGGACAGTGTCGAGGGAGCTTTACTCTGTATCTAACCCCGTGCTGTACCCGTCCTGGGAGTGTTTGATGGGGACAGTGTCGAGGGAGCTTTACTCTGTATCTAACCCCGTGCTGTACCCGTCCTGGGAGTGATTGATGGGGACAGTGTCGAGGGAGCTTTACTCTGTTTCTAACCCCGTGCTGTACCTGTCCTGGGAGTGTCTGATGGGGACGGTGTAGAGGGAGCTTTACTCTGTATGTAACACCGTGCTGGACCTGTCCTGGGAGTATTTGATGGGGGACAGTGTAGAGGGAGCTTTACTCTGTATCTAATCCCGTGCTGTATCTGTCGTAGGAGTGTTTGATGGGGACAGTGCCGAGGGAGCTTTACTCTGTATCTAACCCCGTGCTGTATCTGTCCTGGGAGTGTATGAAGGGGACAGTGTCGATGCAGCTTTACTCTGCATTTAAAGCCTTGCTGTATCTGTCCTGGGAGTATTTAATGGCGACAATGTAGAGGGAGCTTTACTCTGTATCTAGCTCCATGCTGTATCTATCCTGGGAATTGTTTGATCGGGACAGTGTAGAGTGAGCTTCACTCTGCATCTATCCCTGTGCTATTTCTGTCCTGGGAGTGTTTGATGGGGGACAGTGTAGAGGGAGCTTTACTCTGTATCTAACCCCGTGCTGTACCTGTCCTGGGAGTGTTTGATGGGGACAGTGTAGAGGGAGCTTTACTCTGTATCTAACCCCGTGCTGTACCTGTCCTCGGAGTGTTTGATGGGGACAGTGTAGAGGGAGCTTTACTCTGTATCTAACCCCGTGCTGTACCTGTCCTGGGAGTGTTTGATGGGGGACAGTGTCGAGGGAGCTTTACTCTGTATCTAACCCCGTGCTGTATCTGTCCTGGGACTGTATGAAGGGGACAGTGTCGAGGCAGCTTTACTCTGCATCTAATGCCTTGCTTTATCTGTCCTGGGAGTATTTAATGGCGACAGTGTAGAGGGAGCTTTACTCTGTATCTAACTCCATGGTGTATCTATCCTGGGAATTGTTTGATCTGGACAGTGTAGAGTGAGCTTCACTCTTCATCTATCCCTGTGCTGTATCTGTCCTGGGAGTATTTAATGGCGACAGTGTAGAGAGAGCTTTACTCTGTATCGAACCCCGTGCTGTACATGTCCTGGGATTGTTGGATGGAAACGGTGTAGAGGGAGCTTTACTCTTTATGTCACCCCATGCTGTACCTGTACTGAGTGTGATTGGTGGGGACAGTGTCGAGGGAGCTTTACTCTGTACCTAACCCCGTGCTGTACCTGTCCTGGGTGTGTTTGGTGGGGACAGTGTAGAGGGAGCTTTACTCTTTATGTAATCCCGTGCTGTACCTGTTCTGGGAGTGTTTGATGGGGAAAGTTTAGAGGGAGCTTTACTCTGTATCTATCCCTGCGCTGTACCTGTCCTGTGAGTGTTTGATGGGGACAGTGTCGAGGGAGCTTTACTCTGTATCTAACCCGGTGCTGCACCTGTCCTGAGTGTGTTTCATGGGGACAGTGTACAGGGAGCTTTACTCTGTATCGAACCCCGTGCTGTATCTGTCCTGGGTGTGTTTGATGCGGACAGTGTCGTGGGAGCTTTACTCTGTATCTAACCCCATGCTCCACCTTTCCTGGGTGTGTTTGTTGGGGACAGTGTACAGCGAGCTTTACTCTGTATCTAATCCCATGCTGCACCTGTCCTGGGAGTGTTTCATGGGGAAAGTGTAGAGGGAGCTTTTCTCTATCTAACCCCGTGCTGTATCTGTCCTGGGAGTGTTTGATGGGGGACAGATTAGAGGGAGCTTTACTCTGTATCGATCCCCGTGCTGTACCTCTCCTGGGAGTGTTTGACGGGGGGCAGTGTAGAGGGAGCTTTACTCTGTATCTAACCCCTTTGCTGTCCCTGTCCTGGGAGTGTTTGATGGGGACAGTGTAGAGGGAGCTTTACTCTGGATCTAACCCCGTGCTGTACCTGTCCTGGGAGTGTTTGAAGGGGACAGTGTAGAGGGAGCTTTTCTCTGCATCTAGCCCCGTGCTGTACCTGCCCCTGGAGTGTTTGATGGGGACAGTGTCGAGGGAGCTTTACTCTGTGTGAAACCCCATGCTGCAGCTATCCGGGGAGTGTTTGATGGGGGCAGTGTAGAGGGAGCTTTACTCTGTAGCTCACCCCATGCTGTACCTGTCCTGGGACTGTTTGATGGGGACAGTGCAGAGGGAGCTTTACTCTGTATCTAACCCCTTTCCTTGCCTGTCCTGGGAGTGTTTGATGGGGGACTGTTTAGAGGGAGCTTTACTCGGTATTTAACCCCGTGCTATACCTGTCCTGGGTGTGTTTGATGCGGAGAGTGTAGAGGGAGCTTTACTCTGTATCTAACCCCGTGCTGGACCTGTCCCTGGAGTGTTTGATGGGGACAGTGTGGAGGGAGCTTTACTCTGTATCTAGCCCCGTGCTGTACCTGTCCCTGGAGTGTTTGATGGGGACAGTGTCGAGGGAGTTTTACTCTGTATCCAACCCCGTGTTGTACCTGTTCTGGGAGTGTTTGATGGGGACGGTGTAGAGGGAGATTGACTCTGGATCTAACCCCTTGCTGTACCTGTCCTAGGAGGGTTTGAAGGGGACAGTGAAGACCGAGCTTTACTCTGTATCTCGCCCCGTGCTGTACCTGCCCCTGGAGTGTTTGATGGGGACAGTGTCGAGGGAGCTTTACTCTGTATCTAACCCCGTGCTGTACCTGCCCTGGGAGTATTTGATGCGGACAGTGTAGAGGGAGCTTCACTCTGTATCTAACGCAGTGCTGTACCAGTTCTGGGAGTGTTTGATGGGGACGGTGTAGAGGGAGCTTCACTCTGTATCTAACGCAGTGCTGCACCTGTCCTGAGTGTGTTTGATGGGGGACAGTGGAGAGGGAGCTTTACTCTGTATCTAACCCCGTGCTGTACCTGTCCTGGGACTGTTTGATGGGGACAGTGGAGAGGGAGCTTTACTCTGTATCTAACCCCTTTCCTTGCCTGTCCTGGGAGTGTTTGATGGGGGAGAGTTTACAGGGAGCTTTACTCTGTATTTAAACCCGTGCTGTACCTGTCCTGGATGTGTTTGATGGGGACAGTGTAGAGGGAGCTTTACTCTGTATCTCGCCCCGTGCTGTACCTGTCACTGGAGTGTTTAATGGGGACAGTGTCGAGGGAGCTTTACTCTGTATCTAACCCCGTGCTGTACCTGTTCTGGGAGTGTTTGATGGGGACGGTGTAGAGGGAGCTTGACTCTGTATCAAACCCCGTGCTGTACCTGTCCTGGGAGTGTTTGATGGGGGACAGTGGAGAGGCAGCTTTACTCTGTATCTAACCCCGTGCTGTACCTGTCCTGGGAGTGTTTGATGGGGACAGTGTAGAGGGAGCTTTACTCTGTATCTAGCCCCGTGCTGTACCTGCCCCTGGAGTGTTTGATGCGGACAGTGTCGAGGGAGCTTTACTCTGTATCTCACCCCATGCTGTACCTGTCCTGGGAGTGTTTGATGCGGACAGTGTAGAGGGAGCTTTACTCTGTATCTAACGCCGTGCTGTACCAGTTCTGGGAGTGTTTGATGGGGACGGTGGAGAGGGAGCTTGACTCTGTATCAAACTCCGTGCTGTACCTGTCCTGGGAGTGTTTGATGGCGGACAGTGGAGAGGGTGCTTTACTCTGTATCTAAACCCGTGCTGTACCTGTCCTGGGACTGTTTGATGCGGAGAGTGTAGAGGGAGCTTTACTCTGTATCTAACCTCTTTCCTTGCTTTTCCTGGGAGTGTTTGATGGGGGACAGTTTAGAGGGAGCTTTATTCTGTATTTAACCATGTGCTGTACCTGTCCTGGGTGTGTTTGATGGGGACAGTGTCGAGGGAGCTTTACTCTGTATCTAACCCCGTGCTGTACCAGTTCTGGGAGTGTTTGATGGGGACGGTGTAGAGGGAGCTTGACTCTGTATCAAACCCCGTGCTGTACCTGTCCTGGGAGTGTTTGATGGGGAACAGTGGAGAGGGAGCTTTACTCTGTATCTAACCGCTTTCCTTGCCTGTCCTGGGAGTGTTTGATGGGGCACAGTTTAGAGGGAACTTTACTCTGGATCTAACCCCGTGCTGTACTTGTCCTGCGAGTGTTTGATGGGGTCAGTGTCGAGGGAGCTTTACTCTGTATCTAACCCCGTGCTGTCCCTGTCCTGGCAGTTTTTGATGGCGACAGTGTCGGGGGAGCTTTACTCTGTATCTAACTCCATGCTGTACCTATCCTGGGAGTGCATAATGGGGACAGTGTCGAGTGAGCTTCACTCTGCATCTAACCCCGTGCTGTACCTGTCCTGGGGGTATTTGATGGGGACAGTGTCGAGGGAGCTTTACTCTGAATCTAACCCCGTGCTGTACCTGTCCTGGGAGTATTTGACGGGGACAGTGTCGAGGGAGCTTTACTCTGTATCTAATCCCGTGCTGTATCTGTCGTAGGAGTGTTTGATGCTGACAGTGTCGAGGGAGCTTTACTCTGTATCTAACCCCGTGCTGTATCTGTCCTGGGAGTGTATGAAGGGGACAGTGTCGAGGCAGCTTTACTCTGCATCTAAAGCCTTGCTGTATCTCTCCTGGGAGTATTTTATGGCGACAGTGTAGAGGGAGCTTTACTCTGTATCTGCTCCATGCTGTATCTATCCTGGGAATTGTTTGATCGGGACAGTGTAGAGTGAGCTTCACTCTTCATCTATCCCTGTGCTGTATCTGTCCTGGGAGTATTTAATGGCGACAGTGGAGAGAGAGCTTTACTCTGTATCGAACCCCGTGCTGTACCTGTCCTGGGATTGTTGGATGGGAACGGTGTAGAGGGAGCTTTACTCTTTATCTAACTCCATGCTGTACCTGTACTGAGTGTGTTTGGTGGGGACAGTGTAGAGGGAGCTTTACTCTGTATCTAACCCCGTGCTGTACCTGTCCTGGGTGTGTTTGATGGGGACAGTGTAGAGGGAGCTTTACTCTGTATGTAATCCCGTGCTGTACCTGTTCTGGGAGTGTTTGATGGGGGACAGTGTAGAGGGAGCTTTACTCTGTATCTAACCCCGTGCTGTACCTGTTCTGGGAGTGTTTGATGGGGGACAGTTTAGAGGGAGCTTTACTCTGTATCTATCCCTGTGCTGCACCTGTCCTGAGTATGTTTCATGAGGACAGTGTACAGGGAGCTTTACTCTGTATCTAACCCCATGCTGCACCTTTCTTGGTTGTGTTTGATGGGAACAGTGTCGATGGACCTTTACTCTGTATCTAACCCCGTGCTGCACCTGTCCTGAGTGTGTTTGATGGGGACAGTGTAGAGCGAGCTTTACGCTGTATCTAATCCCGTGCTGCACCTGTCCTGGGAGTGTTTCATGGGGACAGTGTAGAGGGAGCTTTTCTCTATCTAAGCCCGTGCTGTATCTGTCCTGGGAGTGCTTGATGGGGGACAGATTAGAGGGAGCTTTACTCTGTATCTATCCCCGTGCTGTACCTCGCCTGGGAGTGTTTGACGGGGGACAGTGTAGAGGGAGCTTTACTCTGTATCTAACCCCTTTGCTGTCCCTGTCCTGGGAGTGTTTGATGGGGACAGTGTAGAGGGAGCTTTCCTCTGGATCTAACCCCGTGCTGTACCTTTCCTTGGTGTGTTTGATGGGGACAGTGTAGAGGGAGCTTTACTCTGTATCTAGCCCCGTGCTTTACCTGTCCCTGGAGTGTTTGATTGGGACAGCGTCGAGGGAGCTTCACTCTGTATCTAACCCCGGGCTGTACCTGTTCTGGGAATGTTTGATGGGGACGGTGTAGAGAGAGCTTGACTCTGGATCTAATCCCGTGCTGTACCTGTCCTGGGAGTGTTTGAAGGGGACAGTGTAGAGGGAGCTTTACTTTGTATCTAACCCCGTGCTGCACCTGTCCTGGGAGTGTTTGATGGGGACAGTGCAGAGGGAGCTTTACTCTGTATCTAACCCCGTGCTGTACTGTCCAGGGAGTGTTTGATGGGGGCAGTGTCTAGGGAGCCTTACTCTGTATCTCACCCCATGCTGTACCTGTCCTGGGAGTGTTTGATGCGGACAGTGTAGAGGGAGCTTTACTCTGTATCTAACCCCGTGCTGTACCTGTCCTGGGAGTGTTTGATGGGGGCAGTGTCTAGGGAGCCTTACTCTGTATCTCACCCCATGCTGTACCTGTCCTGGGAGTGTTTGATGCGGACAGTGTAGAGGGAGCTTTACTCTGTATCTAACGCCGTGCTGTACCAGTTGTGGGAGTGTTTGATGGGGACGGTGGAGAGGGAGCTTTCCTCTGTATTTAACCCCGTGCTGTACCTGTCCTGGGAGTGTTTGATGGGGGACAGTGTCGAGGGAGCTTTATTCTGTATCTAACCCCGTGCTGTACCTGTCCTGGGACTGTTTGATGGGGACAGTGTAGAGGGAGATTTACTCTGTATCTAACCGCTGTCCTTGCCTGTCCTGGGAGTGTTTGATGGGGGACAGTTTAGAGGGAGCTTTACTCTGGATCTAACCCCGTGCTGTACCTGTCCTGCGAGTGTTTGATGGGGTCAGTGTCGGGGGAGCTTTACTCTGTATCTAACTCCATGCTGTACCTATCCTGGGAGTGTATAATGGGGACAGTGTAGAGTGAGCTTCAGTCTGCATCTAACCCCGTGCTGTACCTGTCCTGGGAGTGTTTGATGGGGACAGTGTCGAGGGAGCTTTACTCTGTATCTAACCCCGTGCTGGACCTGTCCTGGGAGTGTTTGATGGGGGACAGTGTAGAGGGAGCTTTACTCTGAATCTAATCCCGTGCTGTATCTGTCGTAGGAGTGTTTGATGGGGACAGTGTCGAGGGAGCTTTACTCTGTATCTCACACCGTGCTGTATCTGTCCTGGGAGTGTATGAAGGGGAAAGTGTCGAGGGAGCTTTACTCTGTATCTAACCCCGTGCTGTATCTGTCCTGGGAGTGTATGAAGGGGACAGTGTCGAGGCAGCTTTACTCTGCATCTAAAACCTTGCTGTATCTGTCCTGGGAGTATTTAATGGCGACAGTGTAGAGGGAGCTTTACTCTGTATCTAACTCCATGCTGTATCTATCCTGGGAATTGTTTGATCGGGACAGTGTAGAGTGAGCTTCACTCTTCATCTATCCCTGTGCTGTATCTGTCCTGGGAGTATTTAATGGCGACAGTGGAGAGAGAGCATTACTCTGTATCGAACCCCGTGCTGTACCTGTCCTGGGATTGTTGGATGGGAACGGTGTAGAGGGAGCTTTACTCTTTATCTAACCCCATGCTGTACCTGTACTGAGTGTGATTGGTGGGGACAGTGTAGAGGGAGCTTTACTCTGTATCTAACCCCGTGCTGTACCTGTTCTGGGAGTGTTTGATGGGGGACAGTGTCGAGGGAGCTTTACTCTGTATCTAACCCCGTGCTGTACCTGTTCTGTGAGTGTTTGATGGGGACGGTGTGGAGGGAGCTTGACTCTGTATCAAACCCCGTGCTACCTGTCCTGGGAGTGTTTGATGGGGGACAGTGGAGAGGGAACTTTACTCTGTATCGAACCCCGTGCTGTACCTGTCCTGGGACTGTTTGAAGGGGACAGTGGAGAGGGAGCTTTACTCTGTATCTAACCGCTTTCCTTGCCTGTCCTGGGAGTGTTTGATGGGGGACAGTTTAGAGGGAGCTTTACTCTGGATCTAACCCCGTGCTGTACTTGTCCTGCGAGTGTTTGATGGGGTCAGTGTCGAGGGAGCTTTACTCTGTATCTAACCCCGTGCTGTCCCTGTCCTGGGAGTGTTTGATGGGCGACAGTGTCGGGGAGCTTTACTCTGTATCTACCTCCATGCTGTACCGATCCTGGGAGTTTATAATGGGGACAGTGTAGAGGGAGCTTCACTCTGTATCTAACCCCTTTCCATGCTTTTCCTGGGAGTGTTTGATGGGGGATAGTTTAGAGGGAGCTTTACTCTGTATTTAACCCCGTGCTGTCCCTGTCCTGGGTGTGTTTGATGGGGACAGTGTAGAGGGAGCTTTACTCTGTATCTCGCCCCGTGCTGTACCTGTCCCTGGAGTGTTTAATGGGGACAGTGTCGAGGGAGCTTTACTCTGTATCTAACCCCGTGCTGTACCTGTTCTGGGAGTGTTTGATGGGGACGGTGTCGAGGGAGCTTGACTCTGTATCAAACCCCGTGCTGTACCTGTCCTGGGAGTGTTTGATGGGGGACAGTGGAGAGGGAGCTCTACTCTGTATCTAACCCCGTGCTGTACCTGTCCCTGGACTGTTTGATGGGGACAGTGTAGAGGGAGCTTTACTCTGTATCTAGCCCCCTGCTATACCTGTCCCTGGAGTGTTTGATGGGGACAGTGTCGAGGGAGCTTTACTCTGTATCTAACCCCGTGCTGTACCTGTTCTGGGAGTGTTTGATGGGGACGGTGTAGAACATAGAACATAGAACATTACAGCGCAGAACAGGCCCTTCGGCCCACGATGTTGCACCGACCAGTTAAAAAAAAACTGTGACCCTCCAACCTAAACCAATTTCTTTTCGTCCATGAACCTATCTACGGATCTCTTAAACGCCCCCAAACTAGGCGCATTTACTACTGATGCTGGCAGGGCATTCCAATCCCTCACCACCCTCTGGGTAAAGAACCTACCCCTGACATCGGTTCTATAACTACCCCCCCTCAATTTAAAGCCATGCCCCCTCGTGCTGGATTTCTCCATCAGAGGAAAAAGGCTATCACTATCCACCCTATCTAAACCTCTAATCATCTTATATGTTTCAATAAGATCCCCTCTTAGCCGCCGCCTTTCCAGCGAAAACAATCCCAAATCCCTCAGCCTCTCCTCATAGGATCTCCCCTCCATACCAGGCAACATCCTGGTAAACCTCCTCTGCACCCTCTCCAAAGCCTCCACATCCTTCCTGTAATGTGGGGACCAGAACTGCACACAGTACTCCAAGTGCGGCCGCACCAGAGTTGTGTACAGTTGCAACATAACGCTACGACTCCTAAATTCAATCCCCCTACCAATAAACGCCAAGACACCATATGCCTTCTTAACAACCTTATCTACTTGATTCCCAACTTTCAGGGATCTATGCACACATACACCTAGATCCCTCTGCTCCTCCACACTATTCAAAGTCCTCCCGTTAGCCCTATACTCAACACATCTGTTATTCCTACCAAAGTGAATTACCTCACACTTCTCCGCATTAAACTCCATCCGCCACCTCTCGGCCCAACTTTGCAACCTGTCTAAGTCTTCCTGCAAACTACGACACCCTTCCTCACTGTCTACCACACCACCGACTTTGGTGTCATCAGCAAATTTGCTAATCCACCCAACTATACCCTCATCCAGATCATTAATAAATATTACAAACAGCAGTGGCCCCAAAACAGATCCCTGAGGTACACCACTTGTAACCGCACTCCATGATGAATATTTACTATCAACCACCACCCTCTGTTTCCTATCCGCTAGCCAATTCCTGATCCAATTTCCTAGATCACCCCCAATCCCATACATCTGCATTTTCTGCAGAAGCCTACCATGGTGAACCTTATCAAACGCCTTACTAAAATCCATATATACCACGTCCACTGCCTTGCCCCCATCCACCTCCTTGGTCACTTTCTCAAAAAACTCAATAAGGTTAGTAAGGCACGACCTACCTGCCACAAAACCATGCTGACTATCACCTATCAATTCATTACTCTCCAAATAACTATAAATCCTATCCCTTATAATTTTTTCCAACATCTTGCCGACAACAGAAGTGAGACTCACCGGTCTATAATTCCCGGGGAAGTCTCTGTTCCCCTTCTTAAACAATGGGACAACATTCGCTAACCTCCAATCTTCTGGTACTATACCAGAGGCCAACGACGACCTGAAGATCAGAGCCAGAGGCTCTGCAATCACTTCTCTTGCCTCCCAGAGAATCCTTGGATAAATCCCATCCGGACCAGGGGATTTATCTATTTTCAGACCCTCCAGAATATCCTGCACATCCTCCTTATCAACTGTAATACTGTCTATTCTACTCCCTTGCAACCCAGTGTCCTCCTCAGCTATATTCATGTCCCCTTGCGTGAACACCGAAGAGAAATATTGGTTCAATGCTTCACCAATCTCCTCCGGTTCCACACATAACTTCCCTCTGCCATCTATAACTGGCCCTAAACTTGCCCTAACCAACCTTCTGTTCTTGACATACCTATAGAACGCCTTAGGATTCTCTTTAACCCTATCCGCCAAAGTCTTCTCATGTCCCCTTTTAGCCCTTCTAAGCTCGCTCTTCAACTCCCTCTTAGCCAATCTAAAGCTTTCTAGTGCACTACCCGAGTGCTCACGTCTCATCCGAACATAAGCCTCCTTTTTCTTTTTAACCAACAAAGAAACTTTTTTGGTGCACCACGGTTCCCTAGCCCTACCAATTCCTCCTTGCCTGACAGGGACATACCTATCACAGACTCGCAGTAGCTGCTCCTTGAAAAAACTCCACATGTCGGACGTTCCCAGTCCCTGTAATCTCCTAGTCCAACCTATGTTTCCTAATTCTCTCCTAATAGCCTCATAATTACCCTTCCCCCAGCTAAAACCACTGGCCCGAGGTTCATGCCTATCCCTTTCCATCACTAAGGTGAACGTAACCGAATTGTGGTCACTATCACCAAAATGCACACCAACTTCCAAGTCTAGCACCTGGTCTGGCTCATTTCCCAGCACCAGATCCAATATAGCCTCACCTCTAGTTGGCCTGTCTACATACTGAGTCAAAAAACCTTCCTGCACGCTTTGAACAAAAACTGACCCCTCTAACGAGCTAGAGCTATAACAATTCCAGTCAATATTAGTCAAGTTAAAATCCCCCATAACAATTGCCCTATTACTTTCACTCCTAAGCAGGATTGACTCCGCAATCCTTTCCTCAACCTCTCTAGAACTTTTAGGAGGTCTATAAAAGACTCCCAACAGGGTGACCTCTCCTCTCCTATTTCTAATCTCCGCCCATACTACCTCAACAGATAAGTCCTCATCAAACCTCCTCTCTGACACTGTGATACAATCTCTGACCAATAATGCTACCCCTCCCCCTCTTCTACCTCCCTCCCTACTTCGACTAAAACATTTGAACCCCGGGACCTGCAGCATCCATTCCTGCCCCTGCTCTATCCATGTCTCTGAAATAGCCACAACATCGAAGTCCCAGGTACTGATCCACGCTGCAAGTTCACCCACTTTATTGCGAATACTCCTGGCATTGAAGTATACACATTTCAAACCCTGCTCCACCCCACCTCTGCAATGCCGTGCATTGCAGTCCCCATCCATGCATCCCTCACTTTCAGCCCCACTACTCAGGATCCCTCCCCCCCCCCGAATCAGTTTAAACCTCCCTGCATGGCCTTAGCAAATTTACCCCCCAGGATATTGGTCCCCTTCTGATTAAGGTGTAGACCATCCTTCTCATAGAGGTCACACCTTCCCCAGTACGAGCCCCAATTGCTTAAGTACCTGAACCCCTCCCTCCTGCACCATCCCCTCAGCCATGAATTCAAACCTTCCCTCTCCCTATTCCTCTCTAAACTATCCCGTGGTACAGGCAAGAGTCCAGAGATAACCACTCTGTCAGTCTTGGCCTTTAGTTTCCACCCCAACTCCATAAATCCCTGCCTAATATCCCCTTCCCCTATCCTCCCTATGTCGTGTGTCCCCACATGTACAATAACTTGTGGTTTATCTCCCTCCCCCCTAAGAGTCCTGAATACCCTGTCAGACACATCCCGGACCCCAGCCCCTGGTAGGCAACACACCAACCCTGAGTCCCTACCTTTAGTTCCGACCCTCCTATCTGTCCCCTTAATTGTGGAGTCCCCAATCACAAGGCCCAGTCTTTTACAGCCCCTAACCACCTGAGCTTTCTCACTCGGCTCACCCCCAGAGATCTGCTCTCTATGCTCAGTTGATTCCTCCTCAACTGTAGCCTCCAGCACCGAAAACCTATTATGGAGGGGAACCGCCCCAGGGGATTGTCTTCCCGATTGCTTCTTACCCCTCCTCCTGGCATTGACCCAAGCCTCATTTCTAGGAGTTACTATTTCTCTATAACTCCTATCAACTTCCACCTCCTAGAGGGAGCTTGACTCTGTATCAAACCCCGTGCTGTACCTGTCCTGAGAGTGTTTGATGGGGGACAGTGGAGAGGGAGCTTTACTCTGTATCTAACCGGTTTCCTTGCCTGTCCTGGGAGTGTTTGATGGGGAACATTTTAGAGGGAGCTTTACTCTGGATCTAACCCCGTGCTGTACCTGTCCTGCGAGTGTTTGATGGGGTCAGTGTCAAGGGAGCTTTACTCTGTATCTAACCCCGTGCTGTACCTGTCCTGGGACTGTTTGATGGGGACAGTGCAGAGGGAGCTTTACTCTGTATCTAACGGCTTTCCTTGCCTGTCCTGGGAGTGTTTGATGGGGGACAGTTTAGAGGGAGCTTTACTCTGGATCTAACCCCGTGCTGTACCTGTCCTGCGAGTGTTTGATGGGGTCAGTGTCGAGGGAGCTTAACTCTGAATCTAACCCTGTGCTGTCCCTGTCCTGGGAGTGTTTGATGGCAACAGTGTCGGGGGAGCTTTACTCCGTATCTAACTCCATGCTGTACCTATCCTGGGAGTGCATAATGGGGACAGTGTAGAGTGAGCTTGACTCTGTATCTAACCCCGTGCTGGACCCGTCCTGGGAGTGTTTGATGGGGACAGTGTCGAGGGAGCTTTACTCTGTATCTAACCCCGTGCTGTACCCGTCCTGGGAATGTTTGATGGGGACAGTGTCGAGGGAGCTTTACTCTGTATCTAACCCCGTGCTGTACCCGTCCTGGGAATGTTTGATGGGGACAGTGTCGAGGGAGCTTTTCTCTGGATCTAACCCCGTGCTGTACCCGTCCTGGGAATGTTTGATGGGGACAGTGTCGAGGGAGCTTTTCTCTGGATCTAACCCCGTGCTGTACCCGTCCTGGGAATGTTTGATGGGGACAGTGTCGAGGGAGCTTTACTCTGTATCTAACCCCGTGCTGTACCTGTCCTGGGATTGTTTGATGGGGACGGTGTAGAGGGAGCTTTACTCTGTATCTAACCCCGTGCTGTACCTGTCCTGGGAGTGTTTGATGGGGACAGTGTCGAGGGAGCTTTACTCTGTATCTAACCCCGTGCTGTATCTGTCCTGGGAGTGTATGAAGGGGACAGTGTCGAGGGAGCTTTACTCTGTATCTAACCCCGTGCTGTATCTGTCCTGGGAGTGTTTGATGGGGACAGTGTCGAGGGAGCTTTACTCTGTATCTAACCCCGTGCTGTATCTGTCCTGGGAGTGTATGAAGGGGACAGTGTCGAGGCAGCTTTCCTCTGCATCTAATGCCTTGCTGTATCTCTCCTGTGAGTATTTAATGGCGACAGTGTAGAGGGAGCTTTACCCTGTATCTAACTCCATGCTGTATCTATCCTGGGAATTGTTTGATCGGGACAGTGTAGAGTGAGCTTCACTCTGCATCTATCCCTGTGCTGTATCTGTCCTGGGAGTATTGAATGGCGACAGTGTAGAGAGAGCTTTACTCTGTATCTAACCCCATGCTGTACCTGTCCTGGGATTGTTTGATGGGGACGGTGTAGAGGGAGCTTTACTCTGTATCTAACCCCATGCTGTATTTGTCCTGGGAGTGTTTGATGGGGGACAGATTAGAGGGAGCTTTACTCTGTATCTATCCCCGTGCTTTACCTCTCCTGGGAGTGTCTGACGGGGGACAGTGTAGAGGGAGCTTTACTCTGTATCTAACCCCTTTGCTCTCCCTGTCCTGGGAGTGTTTGATGGGTACAGTGTCGAGGGAGCTTTACTCTGTATCTAACCCCATGCTGCACCTTTCCTGGGTGTGTTTGATGGGAACAGTGTCGAGGGAGCTTTTCTCTATCTAACACCGTGCTGTATCTTTCCTGGGAGTGTTTGATGGGGGCAGATTCGAGGGAGCTTTACTCTGTATCTATCCCCGTGCTGTACCTCTCCTGGGACTCTTTGACGGGGGACAGTGTAGAGGGAGCTTTACTCTGTATCTAACCCCTTTGCTGTCCCTGTCCTGGGAGTGTTTGATGGGGACAGTGTAGAGGGAGCTTTACTCTGTATCTAACCCCGTGCTGTACCTGTCCTGGGAGTGTATGAAGGGGACAGTGTCGAGGCAGCTTTACTCTGCATCTAATGCCTTGCTGTATCTGTCCTGGGAGTATTTAATGGCGACAGTGTAGAGGGAGCTTTACTCTGTATCGAACTCCATGCTGTATCTATCCTGGGAATTGTTTGATCGGGACAGTGTCGAGTGAGCTTCACTCTGCATCTATCCCTGTGCTGTATCTGTCATGGGAGTATTTAATGGCGACAGTGTCGAGAGAGCTTTACTCTGTATCTAACCCCGTGCTGTACCTGTCCTGGGATTGTTTGATGGGGACGGTGTAGAGGGAGCTTTACTCTGCATCTAACCCCGTGCTGTAACTGTACTGAGTGTGATTGGTGGGGACAGTGTCGAGGGAGCTTTACTCTGTATCTAACACCGTGCTGTACCTGTCCTGGGTGTGTTTGATGGGGACAGTGTAGAGGAAGCTTTACTCTGTATGTAATCCCGTGCTGTACCGGTTCTGGGAGTGTTTGATGGGGACGGTGTAGAGGGAGCTTGACTCTGTATCAAACCCCGTGCTGTACCTGTCCTGGGAGTGTTTGATGGGGACAGTGTCGAGGGAGCTTTACTCTGTATCTAACCCCGTGCTGCACCTGTCCTGAGTGTGTTTCATGGGGACAGTGTAGAGCGAGCTTTACGCTGTATCTAATCCCGTGCTGCACCTGTCCTGCGAGTGTTTCATGGGGACAGTGTAGAGGGAGCTTTTCTCTATCTAACCCCGTGCTGTATCTGTCCTGGGAGTGTTTGATGGGGGACAGATTAGAGGGAGCTTTACTCTGTATCTATCCCCGTGCTGTACCTCTCCTGGGAGTGTTTGACGGGGGACAGTGTAGAGGGAGCTTTACTCTGTATTTAAACCCTTTGCTGTCCCTGTCCTGGGAGTGTTTGATGGGGACAGTGTAGAGGGAGCTTTACTCTGGATGTAACCCCGTGCTGTACCTTTCCTTGGTGTGTTTGATGGGGACAGTGTAGAGGGAGCTTTACTCTGTATCTAGCCCCGTGCTGTACCTGTCCCTGGAGTGTTTGATGGGGTCAGTGTCGAGGGAGCTTTACTCTGTATCTAACCCCGTGCTGTACCTGTCCTGGGAGTGTTTGATGGGGGACAGTGGAGAGGGAGCTCTACTCTGTATCTAACCCCGTGCTGTACATGTCCTGGGAGTGTTTGATGGGGACGGTGTAGAGGGAGCTTGACTCGGTCTAATCCCGTGCTGTACCTGTCCTGGGAGTGTTTGAAGGGGACAGTGTAGAGGGAGCTTTACTCAGTATCTCGCCCCGTGCTGTACCTGCCCCTGGAGTGTTTGATGGGGACAGTGTAGAGGGAGCTATACTCTGGATCTAACCCCGTGCTGTACCTGTCCTGGGAGTGTTTGATGCGGACAGTGTAGAGGGAGCTTTACTCTGTATCTAACCCCGTGCTGTAGCTGTCCTGGGAGTATATGAAGGGGACAGTGTCGAGGCACCTTTACTCTGCATCTAAAGCCTTGCTGTACCTGTCCTGGGAGCATTTGATGGGGACAGTGCAGAGGGAGCTTTACTCTGTGTCTAACCCCGTGCTGTACCTGTCCTGGTTGTGTTTGATCGGGACAGTGTAGAGTGAGCTTCACTCTGCATCTATCCCTGTGCTGTATCTGTCCTGGGATTATTTAATGGCGACAGTGTAGAGAGAGCTTTACTCTGTATCTAACCCCGTGCTGTACCTGTCCTGGGAGTGTTTGATGGGGGACAGTGTAAAGGGAGCTTTACTCTGTATCTAACCCCGTGCTGTACCTGTACTGAGTGTGTTTGGTGGGGACAGTGTCGAGGGAGCTTTACTCTGTATCTAACCCCGTGCTGTATCTGTCCTGGGAGTGTTTGATGGGGGACAGATTAGAGGGAGCTTTACTCTGTATCTAACCCCGTGCTGTACCTGTCCTGGGAGTGTTTGATGGGGGACAGTGGAGAGGGAGCTCTACTCTGTATCTAACCCCGTGCTGTACATGTCCTGGGAGTGTTTGATGGGGACGGTGTAGAGGGAGCTTGACTCTGGGTCTAATCCCGTGCTGTACCTGTCCTGGGAGTGTTTGAAGGGGACAGTGTAGAGGGAGCTTTACTCAGTATCTCGCCCCGTGCTGTACCTGCCCCTGGAGTGTTTGATGGGGACAGTGTAGAGGGAGCTATACTCTGTATCTAACCCCGTGCTGTACCTGTCCTGGGAGTGTTTGATGCGGACAGTGTAGAGGGAGCTTTACTCTGTATCTAACGCCGTGCTGTACCAGTTCTGGGAGTGTTTGATGGGGACGGTGGAGAGGGAGCTTGACTCTGTATCAAAATCCGTGCTGTACCTGTCCTGGGAGTGTTTGATGGGGGACAGTGGAGAGGGAGCTTTACTCTGTCTCTAACCCCGTGCTGTACCTGTCCTGGGACTGTTTGATGGGGACAGTGTAGAGGGAGCTTTACTCAGTATCTCGCCCCGTGCTGTACCTGCCCCTGGAGTGTTTGATGGGGACAGTGTAGAGGGAGCTATACTCTGGATCTAACCCCGTGCTGTACCTGTCCTGGGAGTGTTTGATGCGGACAGTGTAGAGGGAGCTTTACTCTGTATCTAACGCCGTGCTGTACCAGTTCTGGGAGTGTTTGATGGGGACGGTGGAGAGGGAGCTTGACTCTGTATCAAAATTCGTGCTGTACCTGTCCTGGGAGTGTTTGATGGGGGACAGTGGAGAGGGAGCTTTACTCTGTCTCTAACCCCGTGCTGTACCTGTCCTGGGAGTGTTTGATGGGGGACAGTGGAGAGGGAGCTTTACTCTGTCTCTAACCCCGTGCTGTACCTGTCCTGGGAGTATATGAAGGGGACAGTGTCGAGGGAGATTTACTCTGCATCTAAAGCCTTGCTGTACCTGTCCTGGGAGCATTTGATGGGGACAGTGCAGAGGGAGCTTTACTCTGTGTCTAACCCCGTGCTGTACCTGTCCTGGTTGTGTTTGATCGGGACAGTGTAGAGTGAGCTTCACTCTGCATCTATCCCTGTGCTGTATCTGTCCTGGGATTATTTAATGGCGACAGTGTAGAGAGAGCTTTACTCTGTATCTAACCCCGTGCTGTACCTGTCCTGGGAGTGTTTGATGGGGGACAGTGTAAAGGGAGCTTTACTCTGTATCTAACCCCATGCTGTACCTGGACTGAGTGTGTTTGGTGGGGACAGTGTCGAGGGAGCTTTACTCTGTATCTAACCCCGTGCTGTATCTGTCCTGGGAGTGTTTGATGGGGGACAGATTAGAGGGAGCTTTACTCTGTATCTAACCCCGTGCTGTACCTGTCCTGGGAGTGTTTGATGGGGGCAGTGGAGAGGGAGCTCTACTCTGTATCTAACCCCGTGCTGTACATGTCCTGGGAGTGTTTGATGGGGACGGTGTAGAGGGAGCTTGACTCTGGGTCTAATCCCGTGCTGTACCTGTCCTGGGAGTGTTTGAAGGGGACAGTGTAGAGGGAGCTTTACTCAGTATCTCGCCCCGTGCTGTACCTGCCCCTGGAGTGTTTGATGGGGACAGTGTAGAGGGAGCTATACTCTGTATCTAACCCCGTGCTGTACCTGTCCTGGGAGTGTTTGATGCGGACAGTGTAGAGGGAGCTTTACTCTGTATCTAACGCCGTGCTGTACCAGTTCTGGGAGTGTTTGATGGGGACGGTGGAGAGGGAGCTTGACTCTGTATCAAAATCCGTGCTGTACCTGTCCTGGGAGTGTTTGATGGGGGACAGTGGAGAGGGAGCTTTACTCTGTCTCTAACCCCGTGCTGTACCTGTCCTGGGACTGTTTGATGGGGACAGTGTAGAGGGAGCTTTACTCTGTATCTAGCCCCGTGCTGTACCTGTCCCTGGAGTGTTTGATGGGGACAGTGTCGAGGGAGCTTTACTCTGTATCGAACCCCGTGCTGTACCTGTTCTGGGAGTGTTTGATGGGGACGGTGTAGAGGGAGCTTGACTCTGGATCTAACCCCGTGCTGTACCTGTCCTGGGAGTGTTTGAAGGTGACAGTGTAGAGGGAGCTTTACTCTGTCTCTCGCCCCGTGCTGTACCTGCCCCTGGAGTGTTTGACGGGGACAGTGTCGAGGGAGTTTTACTCTCTGTGAAACACCGTGCTGTACCTGTCCTGGGAGTGCTTGATGGGGGCAGTGTCGAGGGAGCTTTACTCTGTATCTCACCCCATGCTGTACCTGTCCTGGGAGTGTTTGATGGGGGACAGTGGAGAGGGAGCTTTACTCTGTATCTAACCCTGTGCTGTACCTGTCCTGGGACTGTTTGATGGGGACAGTGCAGAGGGAGCTTTACTCTGTATCTAACCGTTTTCCTTGCCTGTCCTGGGAGTGTTTGATGGGGGACCGTTTAGAGGGAGCTTTACTCTGGATCTAACCCCGTGCTGCACCTGTCCTGCGAGTGTTTGATGGGGTCAGTGTCGAGGGAGCTTTACTCTGTATCTAACCCCGTGCTGTCACTGTCCTGGGAGTGTTTGATGGCGACAGTGTCGTGGGAGCTTTACTCTGTATCGAACTCCATGCTGTACCTATCCTGGCAGTGTATAATGGGGACAGTGTCGAGGGAGCTTTACTCTGTATCTAACCCCGTGCTGTACCTGTCCTGGGAGTGTTTGATGGGGACAGTGTAGAGGGAGCTTTACTCTGTATCTAACACCGTGCTGGACCTGTCCTGGGAGTGTTTGATGGGGTACAGTGTAGAGGGAGCTTTACTCTGTATCTAAACCCGTGCTGTACCTGTCCTGGGAGTGTTTGATGGGGGACAGTGTAGAGGGAGCTTTACTCTGTATCTAACCCCGTGCTGTAGCTGTCCTGGGAGTATATGAAGGGGACAGTGTCGAGGCACCTTTACTCTGCATCTAAAGCCTTGCTGTACCTGTCCTGGGAGCATTTGATGGGGACAGTGCAGAGGGAGCTTTACTCTGTGTCTAACCCCGTGCTGTACCTGTCCTGGTTGTGTTTGATCGGGACAGTGTAGAGTGAGCTTCACTCTGCATCTATCCCTGTGCTGTATCTGTCCTGGGATTATTTAATGGCGACAGTGTAGAGAGAGCTTTACTCTGTATCTAACCCCGTGCTGTACCTGTCCTGGGAGTGTCTGATGGGGGACAGTGTAAAGGGAGCTTTACTCTGTATCTAACCCCGTGCTGTACCTGTACTGAGTGTGTTTGGTGGGGACAGTGTCGAGGGAGCTTTACTCTGTATCTAACCCCGTGCTGTATCTGTCCTGGGAGTGTTTGATGGGGGACAGATTAGAGGGAGCTTTACTCTGTATCTATCCCCGTGCTGTCCCTGTCCTGGGAGTGTTTGATGGGGACAGTGTAGAGGGAGCTTTTCTCTGGATCTAACCTCGTGCTGTATCTGTCCTGGCAGTGTTTGAAGGGGACAGTGTAGAGGGAGCTTTACTCTGTATCTAGCCCCGTGCTGTACCTGCCCCTGGAGTGTTTGATGGGGACAGTGTAGAGGGAGATTTACTCTGTATCTAACACCGTGCTGTACCTGTCCTGGGAGTGTTTGATGGGGACAGTGTAGAGGGAGCTTTACTCTGTATCTAGCCCCGTGCTGTACCTGTCCCTGGAGTGTTTGATGGGGACAGTGTCGAGGGAGCTTTACTCTGTATCGAACCCCGTGCTGTACCTGTTCTGGGAGTGTTTGATGGGGACGGTGTAGAGGGAGCTTGACTCTGGATCTAACCCCGTGCTGTACCTGTCCTGGGAGTGTTTGAAGGTGACAGTGTAGAGGGAGCTTTACTCAGTATCTCGCCCCGTGCTGTACCTGCCCCTGGAGTGTTTGACGGGGACAGTGTCGAGGGAGTTTTACTCTCTGTGAAACACCGTGCTGTACCTGTCCTGGGAGTGCTTGATGGGGGCAGTGTCGAGGGAGCTTTACTCTGTATCTCACCCCATGCTGTACCTGTCCTGGGAGTGTTTGATGGGGGACAGTGGAGAGGGAGCTTTACTCTGTATCTAACCCTGTGCTGTACCTGTCCTGGGACTGTTTGATGGGGACAGTGCAGAGGGAGCTTTACTCTGTATCTAACCGTTTTCCTTGCCTGTCCTGGGAGTGTTTGATGGGGGACCGTTTAGAGGGAGCTTTACTCTGGATCTAACCCCGTGCTGCACCTGTCCTGCGAGTGTTTGATGGGGTCAGTGTCGAGGGAGCTTTACTCTGTATCTAACCCCGTGCTGTCACTGTCCTGGGAGTGTTTGATGGCGACAGTGTCGTGGGAGCTTTACTCTGTATCTAACTCCATGCTGTACCTATCCTGGCAGTGTATAATGGGGACAGTGTCGAGGGAGCTTTACTCTGTATCTAACCCCGTGCTGTACCTGTCCTGGGAGTGTTTGATGGGGACAGTGTAGAGGGAGCTTTACTCTGTATCTAACACCGTGCTGGACCTGTCCTGGGAGTGTTTGATGGGGTACAGTGTAGAGGGAGCTTTACTCTGTATCTAACCCCGTGCTGTAGCTGTCCTGGGAGTATATGAAGGGGACAGTGTCGAGGCACCTTTACTCTGCATCTAAAGCCTTGCTGTACCTGTCCTGGGAGCATTTGATGGGGACAGTGCAGAGGGAGCTTTACTCTGTGTCTAACCCCGTGCTGTACCTGTCCTGGTTGTGTTTGATCGGGACAGTGTAGAGTGAGCTTCACTCTGCATCTATCCCTGTGCTGTATCTGTCCTGGGATTATTTAATGGCGACAGTGTAGAGAGAGCTTTACTCTGTATCTAACCCCGTGCTGTACCTGTCCTGGGAGTGTTTGATGGGGGACAGTGTAAAGGGAGCTTTACTCTGTATCTAACCCCGTGCTGTACCTGTACTGAGTGTGTTTGGTGGGGACAGTGTCGAGGGAGCTTTACTCTGTATCTAACCCCGTGCTGTATCTGTCCTGGGAGTGTTTGATGGGGGACAGATTAGAGGGAGCTTTACTCTGTATCTAACCCCGTGCTGTACCTGTCCTGGGAGTGTTTGATGGGGGACAGTGGAGAGGGAGCTCTACTCTGTATCTAACCCCGTGCTGTACATGTCCTGGGAGTGTTTGATGGGGACGGTGTAGAGGGAGCTTGACTCTGGGTCTAATCCCGTGCTGTACCTGTCCTGGGAGTGTTTGAAGGGGACAGTGTAGAGGGAGCTTTACTCAGTATCTCGCCCCGTGCTGTACCTGCCCCTGGAGTGTTTGATGGGGACAGTGTAGAGGGAGCTATACTCTGTATCTAACCCCGTGCTGTACCTGTCCTGGGAGTGTTTGATGCGGACAGTGTAGAGGGAGCTTTACTCTGTATCTAACGCCGTGCTGTACCAGTTCTGGGAGTGTTTGATGGGGACGGTGGAGAGGGAGCTTGACTCTGTATCAAAATCCGTGCTGTACCTGTCCTGGGAGTGTTTGATGGGGGACAGTGGAGAGGGAGCTTTACTCTGTCTCTAACCCCGTGCTGTACCTGTCCTGGGACTGTTTGATGGGGACAGTGTAGAGGGAGCTTTACTCTGTATCTAGCCCCGTGCTGTACCTGTCCCTGGAGTGTTTGATGGGGACAGTGTCGAGGGAGCTTTACTCTGTATCGAACCCCGTGCTGTACCTGTTCTGGGAGTGTTTGATGGGGACGGTGTAGAGGGAGCTTGACTCTGGATCTAACCCCGTGCTGTACCTGTCCTGGGAGTGTTTGAAGGTGACAGTGTAGAGGGAGCTTTACTCTGTCTCTCGCCCCGTGCTGTACCTGCCCCTGGAGTGTTTGACGGGGACAGTGTCGAGGGAGTTTTACTCTCTGTGAAACACCGTGCTGTACCTGTCCTGGGAGTGCTTGATGGGGGCAGTGTCGAGGGAGCTTTACTCTGTATCTCACCCCATGCTGTACCTGTCCTGGGAGTGTTTGATGGGGGACAGTGGAGAGGGAGCTTTACTCTGTATCTAACCCTGTGCTGTACCTGTCCTGGGACTGTTTGATGGGGACAGTGCAGAGGGAGCTTTACTCTGTATCTAACCGTTTTCCTTGCCTGTCCTGGGAGTGTTTGATGGGGGACCGTTTAGAGGGAGCTTTACTCTGGATCTAACCCCGTGCTGCACCTGTCCTGCGAGTGTTTGATGGGGTCAGTGTCGAGGGAGCTTTACTCTGTATCTAACCCCGTGCTGTCACTGTCCTGGGAGTGTTTGATGGCGACAGTGTCGTGGGAGCTTTACTCTGTATCGAACTCCATGCTGTACCTATCCTGGCAGTGTATAATGGGGACAGTGTCGAGGGAGCTTTACTCTGTATCTAACCCCGTGCTGTACCTGTCCTGGGAGTGTTTGATGGGGACAGTGTAGAGGGAGCTTTACTCTGTATCTAACACCGTGCTGGACCTGTCCTGGGAGTGTTTGATGGGGTACAGTGTAGAGGGAGCTTTACTCTGTATCTAAACCCGTGCTGTACCTGTCCTGGGAGTGTTTGATGGGGGACAGTGTAGAGGGAGCTTTACTCTGTATCTAACCCCGTGCTGTAGCTGTCCTGGGAGTATATGAAGGGGACAGTGTCGAGGCACCTTTACTCTGCATCTAAAGCCTTGCTGTACCTGTCCTGGGAGCATTTGATGGGGACAGTGCAGAGGGAGCTTTACTCTGTGTCTAACCCCGTGCTGTACCTGTCCTGGTTGTGTTTGATCGGGACAGTGTAGAGTGAGCTTCACTCTGCATCTATCCCTGTGCTGTATCTGTCCTGGGATTATTTAATGGCGACAGTGTAGAGAGAGCTTTACTCTGTATCTAACCCCGTGCTGTACCTGTCCTGGGAGTGTTTGATGGGGGACAGTGTAAAGGGAGCTTTACTCTGTATCTAACCCCGTGCTGTACCTGTACTGAGTGTGTTTGGTGGGGACAGTGTCGAGGGAGCTTTACTCTGTATCTAACCCCGTGCTGTATCTGTCCTGGGAGTGTTTGATGGGGGACAGATTAGAGGGAGCTTTACTCTGTATCTATCCCCGTGCTGTCCCTGTCCTGGGAGTGTTTGATGGGGACAGTGTAGAGGGAGCTTTTCTCTGGATCTAACCTCGTGCTGTACCTGTCCTGGCAGTGTTTGAAGGGGACAGTGTAGAGGGAGCTTTACTCTGTATCTAGCCCCGTGCTGTACCTGCCCCTGGAGTGTTTGATGGGGACAGTGTAGAGGGAGATTTACTCTGTATCTAACACCGTGCTGTACCTGTCCTGGGAGTGTTTGATGGGGACAGTGTAGAGGGAGCTTTACTCTGTATCTAGCCCCGTGCTGTACCTGTCCCTGGAGTGTTTGATGGGGACAGTGTCGAGGGAGCTTTACTCTGTATCGAACCCCGTGCTGTACCTGTTCTGGGAGTGTTTGATGGGGACGGTGTAGAGGGAGCTTGACTCTGGATCTAACCCCGTGCTGTACCTGTCCTGGGAGTGTTTGAAGGTGACAGTGTAGAGGGAGCTTTACTCAGTATCTCGCCCCGTGCTGTACCTGCCCCTGGAGTGTTTGACGGGGACAGTGTCGAGGGAGTTTTACTCTCTGTGAAACACCGTGCTGTACCTGTCCTGGGAGTGCTTGATGGGGGCAGTGTCGAGGGAGCTTTACTCTGTATCTCACCCCATGCTGTACCTGTCCTGGGAGTGTTTGATGGGGGACAGTGGAGAGGGAGCTTTACTCTGTATCTAACCCTGTGCTGTACCTGTCCTGGGACTGTTTGATGGGGACAGTGCAGAGGGAGCTTTACTCTGTATCTAACCGTTTTCCTTGCCTGTCCTGGGAGTGTTTGATGGGGGACCGTTTAGAGGGAGCTTTACTCTGGATCTAACCCCGTGCTGCACCTGTCCTGCGAGTGTTTGATGGGGTCAGTGTCGAGGGAGCTTTACTCTGTATCTAACCCCGTGCTGTCACTGTCCTGGGAGTGTTTGATGGCGACAGTGTCGTGGGAGCTTTACTCTGTATCTAACTCCATGCTGTACCTATCCTGGCAGTGTATAATGGGGACAGTGTCGAGGGAGCTTTACTCTGTATCTAACCCCGTGCTGTACCTGTCCTGGGAGTGTTTGATGGGGACAGTGTAGAGGGAGCTTTACTCTGTATCTAACACCGTGCTGGACCTGTCCTGGGAGTGTTTGATGGGGTACAGTGTAGAGGGAGCTTTACTCTGTATCTAACCCCGTGCTGTAGCTGTCCTGGGAGTATATGAAGGGGACAGTGTCGAGGCACCTTTACTCTGCATCTAAAGCCTTGCTGTACCTGTCCTGGGAGCATTTGATGGGGACAGTGCAGAGGGAGCTTTACTCTGTGTCTAACCCCGTGCTGTACCTGTCCTGGTTGTGTTTGATCGGGACAGTGTAGAGTGAGCTTCACTCTGCATCTATCCCTGTGCTGTATCTGTCCTGGGATTATTTAATGGCGACAGTGTAGAGAGAGCTTTACTCTGTATCTAACCCCGTGCTGTACCTGTCCTGGGAGTGTTTGATGGGGGACAGTGTAAAGGGAGCTTTACTCTGTATCTAACCCCGTGCTGTACCTGTACTGAGTGTGTTTGGTGGGGACAGTGTCGAGGGAGCTTTACTCTGTATCTAACCCCGTGCTGTATCTGTCCTGGGAGTGTTTGATGGGGGACAGATTAGAGGGAGCTTTACTCTGTATCTAACCCCGTGCTGTACCTGTCCTGGGAGTGTTTGATGGGGGACAGTGGAGAGGGAGCTCTACTCTGTATCTAACCCCGTGCTGTACATGTCCTGGGAGTGTTTGATGGGGACGGTGTAGAGGGAGCTTGACTCTGGGTCTAATCCCGTGCTGTACCTGTCCTGGGAGTGTTTGAAGGGGACAGTGTAGAGGGAGCTTTACTCAGTATCTCGCCCCGTGCTGTACCTGCCCCTGGAGTGTTTGATGGGGACAGTGTAGAGGGAGCTATACTCTGTATCTAACCCCGTGCTGTACCTGTCCTGGGAGTGTTTGATGCGGACAGTGTAGAGGGAGCTTTACTCTGTATCTAACGCCGTGCTGTACCAGTTCTGGGAGTGTTTGATGGGGACGGTGGAGAGGGAGCTTGACTCTGTATCAAAATCCGTGCTGTACCTGTCCTGGGAGTGTTTGATGGGGGACAGTGGAGAGGGAGCTTTACTCTGTCTCTAACCCCGTGCTGTACCTGTCCTGGGACTGTTTGATGGGGACAGTGTAGAGGGAGCTTTACTCTGTATCTAGCCCCGTGCTGTACCTGTCCCTGGAGTGTTTGATGGGGACAGTGTCGAGGGAGCTTTACTCTGTATCGAACCCCGTGCTGTACCTGTTCTGGGAGTGTTTGATGGGGACGGTGTAGAGGGAGCTTGACTCTGGATCTAACCCCGTGCTGTACCTGTCCTGGGAGTGTTTGAAGGTGACAGTGTAGAGGGAGCTTTACTCTGTCTCTCGCCCCGTGCTGTACCTGCCCCTGGAGTGTTTGACGGGGACAGTGTCGAGGGAGTTTTACTCTCTGTGAAACACCGTGCTGTACCTGTCCTGGGAGTGCTTGATGGGGGCAGTGTCGAGGGAGCTTTACTCTGTATCTCACCCCATGCTGTACCTGTCCTGGGAGTGTTTGATGGGGGACAGTGGAGAGGGAGCTTTACTCTGTATCTAACCCTGTGCTGTACCTGTCCTGGGACTGTTTGATGGGGACAGTGCAGAGGGAGCTTTACTCTGTATCTAACCGTTTTCCTTGCCTGTCCTGGGAGTGTTTGATGGGGGACCGTTTAGAGGGAGCTTTACTCTGGATCTAACCCCGTGCTGCACCTGTCCTGCGAGTGTTTGATGGGGTCAGTGTCGAGGGAGCTTTACTCTGTATCTAACCCCGTGCTGTACCTGTCCTGGGAGTGTTTGATGGGGACAGTGTAGAGGGAGCTTTACTCTGTATCTAACACCGTGCTGGACCTGTCCTGGGACTGTTTGATGGGGACAGTGCAGAGGGAGCTTTACTCTGTATCTAACCGTTTTCCTTGCCTGTCCTGGGAGTGTTTGATGGGGGACCGTTTAGAGGGAGCTTTACTCTGGATCTAACCCCGTGCTGCACCTGTCCTGCGAGTGTTTGATGGGGTCAGTGTCGAGGGAGCTTTACTCTGTATCTAACCCCGTGCTGTCACTGTCCTGGGAGTGTTTGATGGCGACAGTGTCGTGGGAGCTTTACTCTGTATCGAACTCCATGCTGTACCTATCCTGGCAGTGTATAATGGGGACAGTGTCGAGGGAGCTTTACTCTGTATCTAACCCCGTGCTGTACCTGTCCTGGGAGTGTTTGATGGGGACAGTGTAGAGGGAGCTTTACTCTGTATCTAACACCGTGCTGGACCTGTCCTGGGAGTGTTTGATGGGGTACAGTGTAGAGGGAGCTTTACTCTGTATCTAACCCCGTGCTGTAGCTGTCCTGGGAGTATATGAAGGGGACAGTGTCGAGGCACCTTTACTCTGCATCTAAAGCCTTGCTGTACCTGTCCTGGGAGCATTTGATGGGGACAGTGCAGAGGGAGCTTTACTCTGTGTCTAACCCCGTGCTGTACCTGTCCTGGTTGTGTTTGATCGGGACAGTGTAGAGTGAGCTTCACTCTGCATCTATCCCTGTGCTGTATCTGTCCTGGGATTATTTAATGGCGACAGTGTAGAGAGAGCTTTACTCTGTATCTAACCCCGTGCTGTACCTGTCCTGGGAGTGTTTGATGGGGGACAGTGTAAAGGGAGCTTTACTCTGTATCTAACCCCGTGCTGTACCTGTACTGAGTGTGTTTGGTGGGGACAGTGTCGAGGGAGCTTTACTCTGTATCTAACCCCGTGCTGTATCTGTCCTGGGAGTGTTTGATGGGGGACAGATTAGAGGGAGCTTTACTCTGTATCTAACCCCGTGCTGTACCTGTCCTGGGAGTGTTTGATGGGGGACAGTGGAGAGGGAGCTCTACTCTGTATCTAACCCCGTGCTGTACATGTCCTGGGAGTGTTTGATGGGGACGGTGTAGAGGGAGCTTGACTCTGGGTCTAATCCCGTGCTGTACCTGTCCTGGGAGTGTTTGAAGGGGACAGTGTAGAGGGAGCTTTACTCAGTATCTCGCCCCGTGCTGTACCTGCCCCTGGAGTGTTTGATGGGGACAGTGTAGAGGGAGCTATACTCTGTATCTAACCCCGTGCTGTACCTGTCCTGGGAGTGTTTGATGCGGACAGTGTAGAGGGAGCTTTACTCTGTATCTAACGCCGTGCTGTACCAGTTCTGGGAGTGTTTGATGGGGACGGTGGAGAGGGAGCTTGACTCTGTATCAAAATCCGTGCTGTACCTGTCCTGGGAGTGTTTGATGGGGGACAGTGGAGAGGGAGCTTTACTCTGTCTCTAACCCCGTGCTGTACCTGTCCTGGGACTGTTTGATGGGGACAGTGTAGAGGGAGCTTTACTCTGTATCTAGCCCCGTGCTGTACCTGTCCCTGGAGTGTTTGATGGGGACAGTGTCGAGGGAGCTTTACTCTGTATCGAACCCCGTGCTGTACCTGTTCTGGGAGTGTTTGATGGGGACGGTGTAGAGGGAGCTTGACTCTGGATCTAACCCCGTGCTGTACCTGTCCTGGGAGTGTTTGAAGGTGACAGTGTAGAGGGAGCTTTACTCTGTCTCTCGCCCCGTGCTGTACCTGCCCCTGGAGTGTTTGACGGGGACAGTGTCGAGGGAGTTTTACTCTCTGTGAAACACCGTGCTGTACCTGTCCTGGGAGTGCTTGATGGGGGCAGTGTCGAGGGAGCTTTACTCTGTATCTCACCCCATGCTGTACCTGTCCTGGGAGTGTTTGATGGGGGACAGTGGAGAGGGAGCTTTACTCTGTATCTAACCCTGTGCTGTACCTGTCCTGGGACTGTTTGATGGGGACAGTGCAGAGGGAGCTTTACTCTGTATCTAACCGTTTTCCTTGCCTGTCCTGGGAGTGTTTGATGGGGGACCGTTTAGAGGGAGCTTTACTCTGGATCTAACCCCGTGCTGCACCTGTCCTGCGAGTGTTTGATGGGGTCAGTGTCGAGGGAGCTTTACTCTGTATCTAACCCCGTGCTGTCACTGTCCTGGGAGTGTTTGATGGCGACAGTGTCGTGGGAGCTTTACTCTGTATCGAACTCCATGCTGTACCTATCCTGGCAGTGTATAATGGGGACAGTGTCGAGGGAGCTTTACTCTGTATCTAACCCCGTGCTGTACCTGTCCTGGGAGTGTTTGATGGGGACAGTGTAGAGGGAGCTTTACTCTGTATCTAACACCGTGCTGGACCTGTCCTGGGAGTGTTTGATGGGGTACAGTGTAGAGGGAGCTTTACTCTGTATCTAACCCCGTGCTGTAGCTGTCCTGGGAGTATATGAAGGGGACAGTGTCGAGGCACCTTTACTCTGCATCTAAAGCCTTGCTGTACCTGTCCTGGGAGCATTTGATGGGGACAGTGCAGAGGGAGCTTTACTCTGTGTCTAACCCCGTGCTGTACCTGTCCTGGTTGTGTTTGATCAGGACAGTGTAGAGTGAGCTTCACTCTGCATCTATCCCTGTGCTGTATCTGTCCTGGGATTATTTAATGGCGACAGTGTAGAGAGAGCTTTACTCTGTATCTAACCCCGTGCTGTACCTGTCCTGGGAGTGTTTGATGGGGGACAGTGTAAAGGGAGCTTTACTCTGTATCTAACCCCGTGCTGTACCTGTACTGAGTGTGTTTGGTGGGGACAGTGTCGAGGGAGCTTTACTCTGTATCTAACCCCGTGCTGTATCTGTCCTGGGAGTGTTTGATGGGGGACAGATTAGAGGGAGCTTTACTCTGTATCTATCCCCGTGCTGTCCCTGTCCTGGGAGTGTTTGATGGGGACAGTGTAGAGGGAGCTTTTCTCTGGATCTAACCTCGTGCTGTACCTGTCCTGGCAGTGTTTGAAGGGGACAGTGTAGAGGGAGCTTTACTCTGTATCTAACCCCGTGCTGTACCTGTCCTGGGAGTGTTTGAAGGGGACAGTGTAGAGGGAGCTTTACTCTGTATCTAGCCCCGTGCTGTACCTGCCCCTGGAGTGTTTGATGGGGACAGTGTAGAGGGAGATTTACTCTGTATCTAACACCGTGCTGTACCTGTCCTGGGAGTGTTTGATGGGGACAGTGTCGAGGGAGCTTTACTCTGTATCTAGCCCCGTGCTGTACCTGTCCCTGGAGTGTTTGATGGGGACAGTGTCGAGGGAGCTTTACTCTGTATCGAACCCCGTGCTGTACCTGTTCTGGGAGTGTTTGATGGGGACGGTGTAGAGGGAGCTTGACTCTGGATCTAACCCCGTGCTGTACCTGTCCTGGGAGTGTTTGAAGGTGACAGTGTAGAGGGAGCTTTACTCTGTATCTCGCCCCGTGCTGTACCTGCCCCTGGAGTGTTTGACGGGGACAGTGTCGAGGGAGTTTTACTCTCTGTGAAACCCCGTGCTGTACCTGTCCTGGGAGTGCTTGATGGGGGCAGTGTCGAGGGAACTTTACTCTGTATCTCACCCCATGCTGTACCTGTCCTGGGAGTGTTTGATGGGGGACAGTGGAGAGGGAGCTTTACTCTGTATCTAACCCTGTGCTGTACCTGTCCTGGGACTGTTTGATGGGGACAGTGTCGAGGGAGCTTTACTTTGTTGTGAATATTTATATTTGAAAGTCCAATAGAAAGAGTCAGGGGTTTTGTCGTTGTAGTTTCCTCTCAGGGTCTGATGAGTTGAAGAATTGAAGTAAGGGGATATTTCAGCAGATTTTTCAGCTGCTGCCTGAAGTGAGTCTGTGTCACAGCATAAATGGCAGTGTTTGTACAACAACTTGTGAGTTGCAACATGAAACCAAATTCCAGAACATAGTTATCTAACCATACCGACTCATAGCCCAAATCATACATCCGAATCCATATAGAATAAACCATTAATGTCGACCATAAGAGGATGAAATTGGCTGAGATAACAAACAGTAAAATGATGGATTTCCTGCGACTCTCCATCTCTGGGTCTCTGGGATTCTCCCCACTGCTGTGAGTCCGGAGTCTCCTGCGGGCTCTGCTGCTCCTTAAAATGTGTCTGACGGTGAAAACGTTGAGCAGCAGAATCAGGACGAACGGGACAGCCGGGGTTAGAATGTTGTGGAGGAACTCGATTGTTCCCCAGACCGGAGATAACATCACATCCATTGTGACCTCACAAAACCAGGGGTCGTTCCACAGCTGATATCTATTTAATAACATAAAATACCAGAAGATGTTCTTTAAACAGCTCAGCACCGTCACTGTTCCCAGAACCACAGCCGCCGATTTCTCACTGCAATATTTACTCTTCAGCTTGGGGCAGCAAATGGCCACAAATCGATCAAAGGTGAAAGTGACGGTGAACCAGACAGAACAGTCAGTGGCTGCATAAAGCAGGACGGCGTGGATGTTACACACGGGGAGCGAGCGCAGGAAATCAAACTGTTCCCGATAAAGAATGGGAATGTGTCTGAATATCAGGTCGAGGATAACGACCAGCAGATCCCCCGCTGACATAGCCACCAGGTAACGAGTCACACATTTGGACAGACCACAGTTTCTGCTCGTCAGTGTCACAATTGTGATTATGTTCACTGTCAGGAAGGGAAATAAAGAATAAAATTAGACAGGATTCAGGGAAAGAAGTTACCATTTGGACTGAGGATGGGTTGAAATAAAAAAGAATGTACACACATAAAATCAATTAAATCTTTATTTTAAATCCAGCACGTCTTTTGCAGCGAGAGGAAAGAGGAGCATCCGGAGGAAACCCACACAGACACGGGGAGAAGGTCCAAACTCCACACAGACAGTGACCCAAGCCTGGAATTGAACCCAGGTCCCTGACGCTGTGAATCAGCAGTGCTGACCACTGTGTCACCGTGCTGCTCCATGGTAGCAACACAGTGGTATAGATTTGGGAGAGAGCTTTCCGGATAGTCCACAACATTGACCCTCACTCAGCTACAAGGATGAGGGAGTAAACCCTGACAGAAAATCCAGACTGGAGTCCTGTAGATGGTAATCTGTCGTCTCTCAGACAGTTTACTGACAACCACTGCAACACAGCTGGGACCAAAGAGGGCTGGTTTGACCCTTGCCTCGGGACAATACTAACAATTGGCAGAGGGAGATCCTGATGCCTTGACAGCACAGAATCTCTATTATATTTACACAGAACTGTACCCTGGAGAGGAGATCACAGCATTGTGGCCACTGTTAGCACAACACAGGAAAAAATAGTAATCTCACACTCGATTGGCACAGATCACAACTTCCAGTGTTTGCTTTCAAGAGTGGGAGAAAGCTTCAGGGTTCAGCGAATCGCTATCGTCCATAATGCTCAGTGCGATTACTGCTGTCCCACGTTGGTCTACTGGAACAGTGCAGCTGCATCAGTCCTCTCTCGGCAGGATGGTTGCCATTCTATGCACCAGGTAAAACTCAAACAAAGGCCAGTACCAAAGGAAAAGCCAAGCAGGCTGCCTTAATGCCTATCGTCCGGTGACTCTGATGTCCAATGTTATGAAATGCATCAAAAGGTTAGTCATGGTATGAATCAGTTCCGGCTTCCCAGATTGCCTGGATCCACGACAGTTCACCGACATCCACAACAGGTCCACAATGCCATCTCCCTGGCCCGACAGTGAACCCTGGAACACAGACTCGTGTTTATCAACTACAGCTCAGCCTGCAACACCAATCGTCCTACGAAACTCATGTCCAAAGTCCGTGGCCTTGCAATTGGATCCTCCACTTCCTAATCCATAGACAGCAAAATTAAGGACAATGAACAACATCTCCTCCACAATCATCCTGAACAGCGGTGCCCCGTAAGGCTGCGTCCTCAGCCCCTTACTATACTCCTTATACACTGATGACTGTGTGGCCAAATTCCCCTCCAATTCGATTTCCAAGTTTGCTGATGACACCTGCAGTGGGTCGGAGGAAGAGACAGAGAATCTGGTGAACTGGGGCGACAACAATCATCTCTTCCTCAATGTCAACAAAGCAAATTGACTTCTGGAAGCCTAGTGGAGTACATGCCCCGGTCTACATCAATGGGATGAAGTTGAAATAGTCGAGAGCTTCACGTTTTAGGGTCCACATCACGAAACACCTTTCCTGGTTCCTCCATGACGTCCCTATAATTAAAAAAGTCTCTGAACGCCTCTATTTTCTCAGAGGTTTACAGACATTTGGCATGTCAGCTGCGACTCTCACCAACTTTTACAGATGAACCATAAATAACATTCTAGCTTGGTATGGCTTCTGCTCTGTCCAAGACTGCGAGAAACTTCAAAGCTTGATGAATGCAGGCCAGTCCATCACTCAAACCAACCTCCCACTCATGAACTCTGTCTCAACTTCCCGTTACCTTGCAAAGGCAACCAGCTTAATTCAGGAATAGCGCACCACGGACATCAACTTTTCCCACTTGTTCCATCAGAGAAAAAGATAAAAAATGTGTGAGGACATGGACCAACCGACTCATAGAATCATAGAATCACTACAGTGCAGAAGGGGGCCATTTGACCCATCGAGTCTACACCGACAACAATCCCACCCAAGCCCTATCCTCAAAGTCCCACAAATGTAGCCTGCTAATCCCCCAAACATACATATCCCAGGACGCTAATGGGCAGTTAACATGGCCAATCAACCTAACCTGCACATTTTGGACTGTGAGTGAAAACCGCAGCATCCGGAGCAAACCCATGCCGACACGGGTAGAATGTGCAAATTCCACACAGACAGTGATCCAAGCCAGGAATCGAACTCAGGTCCCTGTGAGACAGCAGCGCTAACCATTGTGCCACCATGCTGCCGACTCAGGAACAGCTTCTCTGCTGCCATCAGACGTTTGAATGGACCCACATTGCATTAAGATGATCTTTTACTACATCCCAGCTATGACTGCAACATTACATTCTGCCCTCTCTCCTTCTCTATGTACAGTCTGCTTTGTCTGTATGGCACTCAAGCAACAACACTTTTCACTGTATATCCAATGTTATGAAATGCATCAAAAGGTTAGTCATGGCATGAATCAATTCCGGCCTCCCAGATTGCCTGGATACAGTACAGTTCACCTACCTCCCCAACAGGTCCACAGACACCATCTCCCTGGCCCAACACTGAACTCTGTAACACTGTAACCCTGAACATAGAGAAGGAGAGAGTGCAGAATGTAATGTTGGACTCAGAGCGAGGGTGTAGAATAAGATCATCTGAATGCGATGTGGGTCCATTAAAACGTCAGATGGCAGCAGAGAAGAAGCTGTTCTTGAGTCGGCAGCATGGTGGCACAATGGTTAGCACTGCTGTCTCACAGGAACCTGAGTTCGATTCCCGGCTTGGATCACATATTTATTATATGTGAAAATAATAAACCAAATCAAATCAGTCTTTCGCATCTCAAGCTGAAACATCAGCACGATGTGCCCTGACCTTACCAATCAACTTATGCAGGTTGATGATGTACACGGGACGGCTGTGATCGAGACTGAATTTACAAGGCTGAATGTGGACATTGGGGAGCTGCGAGAAACTGGACTTGCTCACAGTGGATTATTTCCAGAGAAACACCACACGTTCTTGTAATAGGAGAAACCCCAACAGGCGAGATGTGAGAATGGAACAAAGTTTAAAAAGAAGCTTCACTGGTGCTGATGGAATCCCAGGAATTGAAATGGGATCCCTGATGCTGTGAGGCAGCAGTGCGAACCACTGTGCCATACTGCGATCCTGCAAGGTGCCCTGGAGATATCCAAGATCACGGCCAGGACACCATCATCACCATATCCGTGGTAGGGAAATGATTGGAAAACAATCTGAGGGACAGAATTAATCTCCACTTCGAGAGGTAAGGATTTATGAACAATAGTCAGCGTGCCTTTGACAGGGGGAGATCATGTCTAACAATTCGCTGGAATATATTGAGGAGGTGACTGGATGAGGAGATGAGGGAAGTGCAGTCGATGTAGTCTACGTGTTCTTCAGAAAAGCTTTTGACAAATATGGAAGACTAAACAAGGAAGTGATTCCGATTGGAACCAGGTCAATTTGGTAAATTATATTCAAAATGGCTGAGTGGCAGAGGGTGATGGTGGAAGGTTGTTTTTGTGACTGCAAGCCTGTGTTAAGTGGGGTTCCACAGCGATCGATGTTGGGTCCCTTGCTGTTTGTAGTGTACATTGATGGTCGAGACATGAATGTGTGAGGTGTGATCAGTAAGTTTGCAGATGATACAAAAATTGGTGGTGTGGTAAATATTGAGGAGGAAAGCCTTAGATTACAGGAATCATAGAATCCTACAGTGCAGAAGGAGGCCATTCAGCCCATCGAGTCTGGACTGAGCACAATCCCACCCAGGCGATATCCCCTGAACCCCATGCATTTACCCCAGCAATTCTCCCTGACAGTAAGTCCAGTGTATCCTGGCCAATCCACCTAACCCACAAGTCTTCCGACTGTGGGCGGAAACTGGAGCACCCGGAGGAAACCCATGCAGACACGGGGAGAATGTGCAAACTCCACACAGATGTGGTCCAAGCCAGAAATGGAACACACGTCCCTGGCGCTGTGGGGCAGCAGTGCTAACCACTGTGCCACCGTGCAGAGGAAACTGAAAGGCTGGGCAAATGGGCAAATGTAATTTACACCTGACGAATGTGAGGCCATGCATTTGGGACGACTATCCGGGCAAGGAAATGTACCATGTCCGGTCGAGTCTGAGGAAGTGCAGAGGACCAGAATGAATTTGGGGTGCATATATGTGGATCCCTAAAAGCAGCAAGACAGGTAGATGAGGTGGTTAAGACGACATGTAGGATTCTTGCCTTTAGCAGCCGCAGCATAGAATATAAGAGCTGGGAGGTGATGATGGAAGTGTATAAAACGCTGGTTAGACCAGAGCAAGAGAACTGTGTGCAGCTCTGGTCATCACACTACAGGAAGGATGTGATTACACTGGAGACGGTGGAGAGGAGATTCACGAGGATGCTGCCTGGGCTGGAGAGTTTCAGCTATGAGGAGAGGCTGGTTAGGCTGGGTTTTTTACCTTAGAGCAGAGACTGTTGGAGGTGGAGTGGGTGTAGTGGGTGGTGGTGGGGAATGCTTTCAGGTGGGGGCGGGGGGGGGGGGCGGTGGACTGAGTGATATGAACAAAATTATGTGTCACACGGATAGGAAGAAACCTTTTCCCTTTCGTAGAAGTGTCAATAACCAGAGGGGCGTGGATTTAAGGTAAACGGCAGATTTTTGTGTGGATTTGAGGGAAAATGTTTCCATCCACAGGGTGCTGGGATCTCCAGCTCACGGCCTGAAAGGATGGTAGAAGCGGGAACAACCACAATAGGCATTTAGATCAGCAATTCAAACGCCAGAGCATATAATTATTAAACTAGAAAGAGTGCAGAAAAGATTTACTCGGATGCTACTGGGACTTGATGGATTGAGTTATAAGGAGAGTCTGAATAGACTGGGACTTTTTCTCCTGGAGCGTAGGAGGCTGAGGGGTTAACTTATAGAGGTCTATAAAATAATGAGGGGCACAGATCAGCTCGATAGTCAATATCTTTTCCGAAAGGTAGGGGAGTCTAAAACTAGACGGCATAGATTTAAGGTGAGAGGGGAAAGATACAAAAGGGTCCAGAGGGGCAATTTTTTCACACAGAGGGTGGTGAGTGTCTGGAACAAGCTGCCAGAGGCAGTAGTAGAGGCGGGTACAATTTTATTTTTTAAAAAGCGTTTAGATAGTTAAATGGGCACGATGGGTATAGAGGGATATCGGGCAAATGTGGGCAATTGGGATTAGTTTAGGAGTTTTAAAAGAAAGGGCAGCATGGATAAGATGGGCCGAAGGGCCTGTTTCCATTCTGTAAACTCTATGACAAGGCTGTGGATCGAGTGCTGGAAAATGGGATTCGATTGGATAGGTGTTTGATGACCAGTTCAGACATAATGGCCGAATGGCCTCATTTTGGGCTGTTAAAACTCGATGGCTGTTAGGCCACCCACAGCAGTGGCCCCATCACTTGCAGCTCTCACAGCGCTGGCTGGGATACCGACCACCTCCCAAACCTATCTGGTTGCAAATGCGCAATTGCAGCCAGCAGTGAGCTGCCTGGTCTGAGAGAGACAGCTGTCAGCTCTCTGCTGCTGCAGCTCGCTTCAACACAGCAGCTGCCCCCAGGTAGTCCGGGGCTCCTCAGCTCTTTCTGAGCAGCCCCCGACCAGATATAGACCCAGCCCCCTCCCCACCACCTGGACCAATCACCCTCCATTCCCCCATACCAATTGCATGCAGAGTGTCAGTAGGGCACGTCTCCCTAACCCACTGTGCATGCAGAGAGGCAGCGAGGACACTTCCTACCCCACTGTGCATGCAGAGAGGCAGGGAGAACCCTTCCTACCGCACTGTGCATGCAGAGAGGCAGCGAGAACCCTCCCTACCCCACTGTGCATGCAGAGAGGCAGCGAGACCCCCTCCCTACCCCACTGTGCATGCAGAGAGGCAGCGAAACCCGCTCCCTACCCCACTGTGCATGCAGAGTGGCAGCGAGACCCCCTCACTACCCCACTGTGCATGCAGAGAGGCAGTGATGCCCCCTCCCTACCCCCACTGTCCATGCAGAGAGGCAGCGAGAACCCCTCCCTACCCCACTGTGCATGCAGAGAGGCAGCGAAACCCACCCCCACCCTACCCCACTGTGCATGCAGAGTGGCAGCGAGACCCCCTCCCTACCCCACTGTGCATGCAGAGAGGCAGTGATGCCCCCCTCCCTACCCCCACTGTCCATGCAGAGAGGCAGCGAGAACCCCTCCCTACCCCACTGTGCATGCAGAGAGGCAGCGAAACTCCCTCCCTACACCACTGTGCATGCAGAGAGGCAGCGAAACCCCCTCCCTACACCACTGTGCATGCAGAGTGGCAGCGAGATCCCCTCCCTAGCCCACTGTGCATGCAGAGAGGCAGTGATGCCCCCCTCCCTACCCCCACTGTCCATTCAGAGAGGCAGCGAGAACCCCTCCCTAACCCACTGTGCATGCAGAGAGGCAGCGAAACCCCCTGCCTACCCCACTGTGCATGCAGAGAGGCGGCGAGACCCCCTCCCTACCCCTACAGTCCACGCAGAGAGGCAGTGATGTCCCCCTCCCTCCCAACACCAATCACGTGCAGAGTGGCAGCGGGGACCACCCCACCCCACAGACAGCGGGCAGAGTGGTAACGGGACCCTCTCCGACCCAGCAACTCCGTTCAGAGTCGGCCCCGCTACCTTCAGGCTCCGCCCCTGTAGACCCCACCACCTCATGCCCCACTCCCTGGTACTGCCCGGTGGGCATTGCCCAAGGGGCACCTACCTTTGCCCTCGACCTTGCCCAGTGCCCTCAATGGCCTTCAGTTCTCCCGGTGAGGTCATCATGACTCGTCCTCATACATGTGGCCAGCTGTTTTCCTCACCGGACCCAACCTCTCCCGGTGAGGCTGCAAAGGCAAGTGTGGCGCACAATTCCATCCCAGGCTCGCTAATTTCATTTAAATTTGTTTTAATATTAATTGAAATAATTTATTCAGCCTCTTGCCGGAAATGGGCTGAATTCAGGAGATTGAATCCGCTGTTTATCCATTGCCGGTGAAGGTTGCAAGAGGTGAGAAATGGGACGTGGACCTGAGTTCCAGGCTGTCACGCGGTTTTACCTGATCACCCCACCATCAATGGACAGGGAGTAGCTGTTATCCTGCCCCCCTACCGTGTGTGTGTTGCGTGTGTCTATATTGTCTGTACCAGTATGCATGTGTGTGTGTGCGTGTTTGTGTGTGAGCAACAGAGTACCTGACGAGTGTTCCTAAGTGTGCGTTATTCTGGAGTGTTGCAGCAATTTTGGTTCTTGAATTTGTGTGAGTGGGAGTAAGTGTCTAAGTCTGATTGCTTCTATCAACAAATGTGTGCATTAATGTATGTGCGTTTGGGTGTGTCTGTGTGTTTGTGTTCCTGTTGCTCTCGGAGAGCTTCTGGTGGCACACGGGATAGCATTGCTGCCTCACAGCACCAGAGGTCCTGGTTCAATTGCAGGCTTGGCCACTGTCTGTGCAAATTCTGCATGTTCTCCCCATGTCTGCGTGGGTTTCCTCCGGGTGCTCCAGTTTCCTCCCACTATCTGAAAGTTGTGCTGGTTGGGTGCATTGGCCGTGCTAAATTCTCCCTCAGTGTACCTGAACAGGCGCTGGAGTGTGGTGACTCGGGGATTTTTATAGTAACTTCATTGCAATGTTAATGTTCGCACACTTGTGACACTGATGAATAAATTTCAAATTTAATGAAATATGTTCTCTCTCTGTGAGATCCTGCTGTGCAGATATGACCAATAAAATTGATTCTGCGGCCTGGTGATTGGGTGGGTGAACTGGTGTTATATGCAGAGGGTGAAAAGGATTCTGTCTCAATCTTTTACGCACGAAGGAATAGTGTTTGAGGTCGCATGTCTATGGAAAATCACAGCACTCAGAAGACATCCCAGCCCATAGACACTGAGACAATTGTCAGTGGCTGAAAGAATTAATAACCGGATACAGAGATTCAACAAGAGCAGCAAACACAGGACAGTAAATGACAAGAAAATCAATACAGTTAAGCAGCCTTTCTAGAATTAGGAACTGGACACAGGGGACGGGAGTTTACAGCCTCACTCTTCCCCAAGCTGCAAAATCCTACCCGTGTTCAACAGACCTTCCCATTCTCCGCCCTTCGTCTGCACCGATTCCCGTGGCGGTCGGGCCGGTCCAATTCCAGCCAGAGACTTACCCGGAACACCAACAATCGCCAGGAGGGGATAGTAAAAGCATTGAATCACCCTCAGTAGATATTCAAAGCGATCAGCTGATGTCAACCACCAATAATCATCAGTAAACTCCGAAATCCAATAGAATAAACTCCTGTCCTTGGTTGGAACATTCCGGTTCATTGTTCCCAGATTCTGATCCATTGTTGGAAGATTCCAATCAATTGTTCCCAGATTCTGATCCATTGTTGGAACATTCCGGTTCATTGTTCTCAGATTCGAGAGGGCACAGGTTTAAGGTGAGACGGGAGCGATACAAAAGTGTCCAGAGGGGCAATGTTTTCACACAGAGGGTGGTGAGTGTCTGGAACAAGCTGCCAGATGGAGTAGTAGAGGCGGGTCCAATTTTGTCTTTTAAAAAGCATTTAGATAGTTACATGATACAGAAGGATATGGGCCAAATGCGGGCAATTGGGGTTAGTTTATGAGTTTAAAAAAAAGGGTGGCATGGACAAGTTGGGCCGAATGGCCTGTTTCCATGCTGTAAACCTCTATGACTCTGTTCTGATCCATTGTTGGAAGACTCCAATCCATTGTTCCCAGATTCTGATCCATTGTTGGAAGACTCCAATCCATTGCTCCCAGATTCTGATCTCTCCTCTCCCTCCCTCTCTCTCCACAGCCGCTGATCTCTGTTGGTGTCGGAGTTGCCGCTCCCGCTGACTCACTGGGAAAACACATTGAACGGAATCCCTTATTAATAGAAGAGGGGAATCCCTCCAGGCACACTAATCGGATCCATGGAGACTCACATCAATTCCAGTCACTGAACAAACAGCTTCACTTAACCCCCTTCAATCCAACACTTTTTATACCCAACGTAGAACAGTTACAGCCTCGATGGGGTGTTGAGGGTCAGGGAGGGATGGAAAGTTGGAAATAATGTAGGGTGAATATTAATTCGATACAGCAGAGATCACTCTGCTAGTGTTAATTTCGAGACGACGAGAATACAAAAGCAGGGGTGTACTGCTGAGGGTTTATAAGACACTGGTCTGACCGCATTCACAATATTGGCAGCAATTTTGGTCCCCGTATCTAAGGAAGGATGTGCTGGCCTTGGAGAGGGTCCAGAGCAGGTTCACAAGAATGATCCGGGGAATGAAAGACTTGACGCATGAGGAGCGTCTGAGGACTGGGGGTCCATACTCGATGCAGTTTGGAAGTATGAGGAAGGGGATAACATTGAAACTTACAGAATCATGAAAGGCCTGGATCGAGTGCACTTGGGGAAGATGTTTCCATTAGTTGGGGAGACTTGGACCCGAGGGCACAGACTCAGAGGAAAGGGACGGCCCTTTAGAAATGTGATGTGGAGATGGCGGTGTTGGACTGGGGTGTGCGCAGTAAGAAGTCTCACAACACCAGTTTCCCACTCACCTGATGAAGGAGCAGCGTTCCGAAAGCTCGTGATTCCAAATAAACCTGTGGGACTTTAACCTGCTGTTGTGAGACTTCTTACTTCAGAACTGAGACGAGGAGGAATTTCTTCAGCCAGAGGGTGGTGAATCTGTGGAATTCATTGCCACACGAGGCTGTGGAGGCCAGACCATTGAATGTATTTAATAAAGAGATAAATAGGTTCTTGACTGGTACAGCGATCAAGGGTTACAGGGAGAAAGCAGGAGAATGGGTTTGAGAAACCTATCAGACAGAATTGAATGGTGGAGCCGGCTCGACGGGCCCAAAGGCCTCATTCTGCTCTTATATCTTATTGTCTGATGGGTATCATGGTCGTGGTTTTTAGATGATGTTAACGTCAATCAGGGTTGATATACTCTGCTTAATCCAGGTTGTAGCAGATCTTATGTACAGCTCATGGACAGAACAATCTTAGTATAGGACTTCACACGGATCAATCTCTCAGCATTACGTACAGTACAGTCTTAGCTCTAGTCATCAGATAGAACTATCTCTCAGTGTTCTGTACAGTGCAATCTGAGGCTTCAGATAGAACTATCTCTCAGTGTTATGTACAGTACAATCTGAGGCTTCAGATCGAACTATCTCTCAGTGTTATGTACAGTACAATCTGACGCTTCAGATCGAACTATCTCTCAGTGTTATGTACAGTACAATCTGAGGCTTCAGATAGAACTATCTCTCAGTGTTATGCACAGTACAATCTGAGGCTTCAGAAGAACTTTGTCTCACTGCTATGCACAGTACAATCTTTGGCTTCAGATAGAACTATCTCTCAGTGTTATGTACAGTACAATCTGAGGCTTCAGATAGAACTATCTCTCAGTGTTATGAACAGTACAATCTGAGGCTTCAGGTAGAACTATCTCTCAGTGTTATGAACAGTACAATCTGAGGCTTCAGATAGAACTATCTCTCAGTGTTATGAACAGTACAATGTGAGGCTTCAGATAGAACTATCTCTCAGTGTTATGAACGGTACAATCTGAGGCTTCAGATAGAACTATCTCTCAGTGTTATGAACAGTACAATCTGAGGCTTCAGGTAGAACTATCTCTCAGTGTTATGCACAGTACAATCTGAGGCTTCAGATAGAACTATCTCTCAGTGTTATGCACAGTACAATCTGAGGCTTCAGATAGAACTATCTCTCAGTGTTATGAACAGTACAATCTGAGGCTTCCCATAGAACTATCTCTCAGTGTTATGTACAGTACAATCTGAGGCTTCAGATAGAACTATCTCTCAGTGTTATGTACAGTAGAATCAGAGGCGTCAGATAGAACTATCTCTCAGTGTTACGTATTTTATTATTAAATTTATCATTTTATTGCCCAGAACTGAAGAGTCCCTTCTGCTGGATGAACATGGAATACCGAGGGGGGTGGGGTGTTTATTTGGGGTGGGGGTGAGGGTAGGGCGTGTGGGGCTGTCCCATACGGGGCACCGTCTGCGCCTTTAAAATAAAATCCAAAGTTACAAGAGTTTTCTCCCCCTCCTATTGTTTTCATTGTAACTATGATCTGATGTCAGTGATTGAAATCAGTTTGTCAGATGATAGCAGGCACAGCACAATTCTCCAGTAGAATAGGCCTTCTGGACAATCACCGGGTAAACCCTTAACTATCAGGGGCGCAACAAGTACGATAATACCCAGCCCCCCCCCCCTTCCCATTGCCAGACAGCACCGCCCCCCCCCCTACACCGCCCTCCAGCCCATGCTCCAATCCATTACTAATTAAAACTCTGTCTCCTCAAATTTTCCATGTCCCAGCATCCACCGCACTCCGAGGTAATGAATTCCACAGATTCACCACCCATTGAGAGAAGTAATTTCTCCCCATGTCTGTTTTAAATCTGCTGCCCCTTTCCCGTAAGATGCCCTACATTGCTCTACACTGTGATTCTCAATAGGCTGCTTTATACCACTCCAACTACAGTGGCACAGTGGTTAGCACTGCTGCAGAAAGGCACTTCGAGGGGGATCTGTATACTGAGGTAATATGGGCTGAAGTTAGAAATAGGAAAGGAGCGGTCACGTTGTTAGGAGTTTTCTATAGGCCCCCAAATAGTAATAGAGATTTGGAGGAAGAAATTGCTAAGCAGATTATGGTTAGGTGTGGGGGTCACAGGGTCGTTGTCATGGCGGACTTTAACTTTCCAAATATTGATTGGAACCTTTGTATGTCGAATAGTTCAGATGGGGCAGTTTTTGTGCAGTGTGTGCAGGAGGGTTTCCTGACACAATATGTGGATAGGCCGACAAGAGATGAGGCCACATTGGATTTGGTAGTGGATACACACAGGGACACAGAGAGATAGAATCTCAGATACACACAGGGACAGAGAGAGAGAATCACAGATACACACAGGGACACAGAGAGAGAACCACAGATACACACAGGGACACACAGAGAGAATCACAGACACACACAGGGACACAGAGAGAGAATCACAGATACACATAGGGACACAGAGAGAGAATCACAGATACACACAGGAACACAGATAGAGAATCACAGATCCACAATGGAACACAGAGAGAGAATCACAGATACACACAGGGACACATAGAGAGAGAATCACAGATACACACAGGGACACAGATAGAGAATCACAGATCCACAATGGAACACAGAGAGAGAATCACAGATACACACAGGGACACACAGAGAGAGAATCACAGATACACACAGGGACACAGAGAGAGAGAATCATAGATACACACAGGGACAGAAACAAGAATCACATATTTACAAAGGAACAATGCTTGGGTATTATATTTACACACAGAGTAATGACGTGTGGCAGAATCACAGACTGAGAATCACAGACTGCCGTGCATATCACCAACAAGATCCACTGCAGGAACTCACCAAGACTCTTTCAACAGCACCTTCCTAACCAGTAAACACTATTCCTAGACAGAGCAGAAACTGAGAACATCACCATCAGCAACATCACCTCCAATACACACACCATGCTGACTTGGAACGCTATCACTGTTCCATTGCTGTCACTGAGTCAAATCCAGGCACTTCCTCCCCAACACCCAATGGACAGCAGCAATGTCAAAAAGCAGCTCACCATCACATTCTCAAGGGCAACATGTGATGGCTCATTCCTGCTGGCCTTGCAGTTCCGGAGGGAGCTACTGGATTTGACTCAGCGACAGTGAAGCAATGACTACATAGATTCCAAGTCAGGATGGTGTGTGACTCGGAGATGAACTTTCAGGTGGTGATTTTGTAATCTATCCAATGTCCTTGTCCTTCCGGGTTACTCATTGGAGGTGTGTAAGGAGCCGTCACAGGAGGGAAAATGCTCCTTCACTGAAAGAACACTCAGTTGGAAAACTGCACAGAGGTGGACAGAGTGAATGCTTCAGGTGATATCCGAGAGGTGCACTAAGTTATATTTGTTTTCAAAGATACTATACATGGACAGAGAGATGGGAAATTAAATAGAGAAACACACAAGAACACACAGTCACAGGAACACACAGGGACACAGAGAGAGAATCACAGACACACACAGGGACACAGAGAGAGAATCACAGACACACACAGGGACACAGAGAGAGAATCACCGATACACACAGGGACACAGAGAGAGAATCACAGATACACACAGGGACACAGAGAGAGAATCACAGATACACACTGGGGCATAGGGAGAATCGGAGGCAAACAAAGTGATTGTGAAATAGAATCACAATTGAACACAGATATTGTGAAAGATTAGCATGAATAGACACCACAACAGAAATGTTCACCCATACACACTGAGACATTGAAATAGACCTTCAGAGGGACACAGATTTGGATTTCCACAGTGCTTTGGAAGAGTTTCAGAATTCATGTGTTTTGCCCTTTATATAGTGATAGCAGTTTTGCCTTGAGTATTATTTCTGGCATTTGATCGATCAACATCTGTAAGAGATAATTGACAAGAAATTAGCAGGGGGGTAGCAGGGTAAATATGTGGGGTTATGGGGATAGGGCCTGGGTGGGAATGTGGTCAGTGCGGACTCGATGGGCCAAATAACCTCCTTCTGCACTGCAGGGATTCTATGAATACTATGGAATACAGAGTACTGGGCTAATGGTAAGATCCTTGGTCGTGTGGATGAACAGAGGGATCTGGGTGTCCATGTGCATAGATCCCTGAAAGTTGGCATCCAGGTTGATAGGGTTGTTAAGAAGGCGGACGGTGTGTTAGCTTTTATTGGTGGAGGGATTGAGTTTCGGAGCCAGGAGGTCATTCTGCAACTGTACAAAACTCTGGTGCGGCCGCATTTGGTGTATTGCGTACAGTTCCGGTCGCCATATTATAGGAAAGATGTGGAAGTGTTGGAAAGGGTGCAGAGGACATTTCCCAGGATGTTGCCTGGTATGGTGGGAAAATCGTATGAGGAAAGGCTGAGGGGCTTGAGGTTGTTTTCGTTAGAGAGAAGGAGGTGAAGAGGTGACTTAATAGAGGCATACAAGATGATCAGAGGATTAGATAGGGTGGACAGTGGGAGCCTTTTTCCTTGGATGGTGATGGCTAGCACGAGGGGACATAGCTTTAAATTGAGGGGTGAGAGATATAGGACAGATGTTAGAGGTAGGTTCTTTACTCAGAGAGTACTAAGGGCGTGGAATGCCCTGCCTGCAGCAGTGGTGGACTTGTCAACGTTGAGAGCGTTCAAGTGGTTATTGGATAAACATATGGATGATATTGGAATAGTGTAGATTAGAGGGGCTTTAGATTGGTACCACTGGTCGGCGCAACATCGAGGGCCGAATGGCCTGTACTGCGCTGTAATATTCTATGTTCTATGAATCTATGAAAGTGCTTATAAGACAATTCTCACCAACTGGAATTTGAATAAGTCTGTTGATAGAATCCTGACAGTGCAGAAGAAGGCCATTCGGCCCATGGAGTCTGCACGACAACAATCCCACCTGGACACTATCCCCGCAACTCCATGCATTTACCCGACTGATTCCCCTGACACTACCCGGCAATTTACCATGGCCAATCCACCTAACCTACACATCTTTGGAGTGTGGGAGGAAACCGCAGCACCTGGAGGAATTCCACACGGACATGGGAAAAACATGCAGACTCTGCACAGACAGTGTCCCAAGCCGGGAATTGAAACCAGGTCTCTCGCAACAGTGCTGCCCACTGTGCTGCCCCCGGTGTAACTGTGTAGCTGTATTCTTCAGAGTCTCAGCTTTCTGTTCCCCTTTTCACTGAATTCTTACTTCAGTCCAAAAGGTTAAAATTAAATTATTTCCACGCTGTTTTTGTATAAAAGATAATGGAACAGTCGACACATATTCCAGCCTTCACCCCAACAGGTCTGGCTGAAAACCAAGGTGACGCGATGTTTCTGTTATACAGCGTCTGAGCCAAAGGCTGCTCAGAGAACTGATTAACGTTTTACGCACTCCATCTCACGTCGGCCTCCTCAGCCCTGGATGGAATGATACACACATGCAGCAGAAAGAAAATGGGGTTCACCCTGTCAATTCGGAGAATTTACAGTCTCTGTACTCTGGCCCTTTACCAAATAAACCTGTTGGACTTTAACCTGGTGTTGTGAGACTTCTTACTGCCTTTACTGGACCCATTCACTGAGTTCTCCACAGTCTCTGTACTCTGGCCCTTTACTGGACCCATTCACTGAGTTCTCCACAGTCTCTGTACTCTGTACTCTGGCCCTTTACTGGACCCATTCACTGAGTTCTCCACAGTCTCTGTACTCTGTACTCTTGCCCTTTACTGGACCCATTCACTGAGTTCTCCACAGTCTCTGTACTCTGTACTCTGGCCCTTTACTGGACCCATTCACTGAGTTCTCCACAGTCTCTGTACTCTGTACTCTTGCCCTTTACTGGTCCCATTCACTGAGTTCTCCACTGTCTCTGTACACTGCCCTTTACTGGAGCCATTCACTGAGTTCCCCACAGTCTCTGTACTCTGGCCCTTTACTGGACCCATTCACTGAGTTCTCCACAGTCTCTGTACTCTTTACTCTGGCCCTTTACTGGACCCATTCACTGAGTTCTCCACAGTCTCTGTACTCTGTACTCTGGCCCTTTACTGGAGCCATTCACTGAGTTCTACACAGTCTCTGTACTCTGGCCCTTTACTGGACACATTCACTGAGTTCTCCACAGTCTCTGTACTCTGTACTCTGGCCCTTTACTGGACCCATTCACTGAGTTCTCCACAGTCTCTGTACTCTGTACTCTGACCCTTTACAGGACCCATTCACTGTGTTCTCCACAGTCTCTCTACTCTGTACTCTGGCCCTTTACTGGACCCATTCACTGAGTTCTCCACAGTCTCTGTACTCTGTACTCTGGCCCTTTACTGGACCCATTCACTGAGTTCTCCACAGTCTCTGTACTCTGTACTCTGGCCCTTTACTGGACCCATTCACTGAGTTCTCCACAGTCTCTGTACTCTGTACTCTGGCCCTTTACTGGACCCATTCACTGAGTTCTCCACAGTCTCTGTACTCTGTACTCTGGCCCTTTACTGGACCCATTCACTGAGTTCTCCACAGTCTCTGTACTCTGGCCCTTTACTGGACCCATTCACTGAGTTCTCCACAGTCTCTGTACTCTGTACTCTGGCCCGTTACTGGATCCATTCACTGAGTTCCCCACAGTCTCTGTACTCTGTACTCTGGCTCTTTACTGGACCCATTCACTGAGTTCTCCACAGTCTCTGTACTCTGTACTCTGGCCCTTTACTGGACCCATTCACTGAGTTCTCCACAGTCTCTGTACTCTGTACTCTGACCCTTTACAGGACCCATTCACTGTGTTCTCCACAGTCTCTCTACTCTGTACTCTGGCCCTTTACTGGACCCATTCACTGAGTTCTCCACAGTCTCTGTACTCTGTACTCTGGCCCTTTACTGGACCCATTCACTGAGTTCTCCACAGTCTCTGTACTCTGTACTCTGGCCCGTTACTGGATCCATTCACTGAGTTCCCCACAGTCTCTGTACTCTGTACTCTGGCTCTTTACTGGACCCATTCACTGAGTTCTCCACAGTCTCTGTACTCTGTACTCTGGCCCTTTACTGGACCCATTCACTGAGTTCTCCACAGTCTCTGTACTCTGTACTCTTGCCCTTTACTGGTCCCATTCACTGAGTTCTCCACAGTATCTGTACACTGGCCCTTTACTGGAGCCATTCACTGAGTTCCCCACAGTCTCTGTACTCTGGCCCTTTACTGGACCCACTCACTGAGTTCTCCACAGTCTCTGTACTCTGTACTCTGGCCCTTTACTGGACCCATTCACTGAGTTCTCCACAGTCTCTGTACTCTTTACTCTGGCCCTTTACTGGACCCATTCACTGAGTTCTCCACAGTCTCTGTACACTGTACTCTGGCCCTTTACTGGAGCCATTCACTGAGTTCTACACAGTCTCTGTACTCTGTACTCTGGCCCTTTACTGGAGCCATTCACTGAGTTCCCCACAGTCTCTGTACTCTGGCCCTTTACTGGACCCATTCACTGAGTTCTCCACAGTCTCTGTACTCTGTACTCTGGCCCTTTACTGGACCCATTCACTGAGTTAGAACATAGAACAGTACAGCACAGAACAGGCCCTTCGGCCCACGATGTTGTGCCGAACTTTATCTGAAACCAAGATCAAGCTATCCCACTCCCTATCATCCTGGTGTGCTCCATGTGCCTATCCAATAACCGCTTAAATGTTTCTAAAGTGTCTGACTCCACTATCACTGCAGGCAGTCCATTCCACACCCCAACCACTCTCTGCGTAAAGAACCTACCTCTGATATCCGTCCTGTATCTCCCACCACGAACCCTATAGTTATGCCCCCTTGTAATAGCTCCATCCACCCGAGGAAATAGTCTTTGAACGTTCACTCTATCTATCCCCTTCATCATTTTATACACCTCTATTAAGTCTCCCCTCAGCCTCCTCCGCTCCAGAGAGAACAGCCCTAGCTCCCTCAACCTTTCCTCATATGATCTACCCTCCAAACCAGGCAGCATCCTGGTAAATCTCCTCTGCACTCCTTCCAGCGCTTCCACATCCTTCCTATAGTGAGGTGACCAGAACTGCACACAATATTCCAAATGTGGTCTCACCAAGGTCCTGTACAGTTGCAGCATAACCCCACGGCTCTTAAACTCCAACCCCCTGTTAATAAAAGCTAACACACTATAGGCCTTCTTCACAGCTATATCCACTTGACTGGGAACCTTTAGAGATCTGTGGATATGGACCCCAAGATCTCTCTGTTCCTCCACAGTCTTCAGAACCCTACCTTTGACCCTGTAATCCACATTTAAATTTGTCCTACCAAAATGAATCACCTCACATTTATCAGGGTTAAACTCCATTTGCCATTTTTCAGCCCAGCTTTGCATCCTATCTATGTCTCTTTGCAGCCTACAACAGCCCTCCACCTCATCCACTACTCCACCAATCTTGGTGTCATCAGCAAATTTACTGATCCACCCTTCAGCCCCCTCCTCTAAGTCATTAATAAAAATCACAAAGAGCAGAGGACCAAGCACTGATCCCTGCGGCACACCGCTAGCAACCTGCCTCCAATCCGAAAATTTTCCATTGACCACCACCCCCTGTCTTCGGTCAGACAGCCAGTTACCTGTCCAATCGGCCAACTTTCCCTCTATCCCACACCTCCTCACTTTCATCATAAGCGGACCATGGGGGACCTTATCAAACGCCTTACTAAAATCCATGTATATGACATCAACTGCCCTACCTTCATCAACACACTTAGTTACCTCCTCAAAAAATTCTATCAAATTTGTGAGGCACGACTTGCCCTTCACGAATCCGTGCTGACTATCTCGGATTAATCCGCATCTTTCTAAATGGTCGTAAATCCCATCCCTAAGGACCCTTTCCATCAATTTACCAACCACCGAAGTAAGACTAACCGGTCTATAATTACCAGGGTCATTTCTATTCCCTTTCTTAAACAGAGGAACAACATTCGCCATTCTCCAGTCCTCTGGCACCATCCCCGTGGACAGCGAGGACCCAAAGATCAACGCCAAAGGCTCTGCAATCTCATCCCTTGCCTCCCAAAGAATCCTAGGATACATTTCATCAGGCCCAGGGGACTTATCGACCTTCAGTTTATTCAAAACTGCCAAGACATCCTCCCTCCGAACATCTATTTCCTCCAGCCTATTAGCCTGTAACACCTTCTCTTCCTCAAAAACATGGCCCCTCTCCTTGGTGAACACTGAGGAAAAGTATTCATTCATCACCTCGCCTATCTCTACTGACTCCATACACAAGTTCCCACTACTGTCCTTGACCGGCCCTAACCTCACCCTGGTCATTCTTTTATTCCTCACATAAGAGTAAAAAGCCTTGGGGTTTTCCTTGATCCGACCCGCCATGGACTTCTCATGTCCCCTCCTAGCTCTCCTGAGCCCCTTTTTCAGCTCATTCCTTGCTAACTTGTAACCCTCAATCAAGCCATCTGAACCTTGTTTCCTCATCCCTACATAAGCTTCCCTCTTCCTTTTCACAAGACATTCCACCTCTTTTGTGAACCATGGTTCCCTCACTCGGCCATTTCCTCCCTGCCTGACAGGAACATACCTATCAAGGACATCCAGTATTTGTTCCTTGAAAAAATTCCACTTTTCATTAGTTCCTTTCTCTGACAGTTTCTGTTCCCAACTTATGCCCCCGAATTCTTGCCTAATCGCATCATAATTACCCCTCCCCCAATTGTAAACCTTGCCCTGCCGTACGGCCCTATCCCTCTCCATTGCAATAACAAAAGACACCGAATTGTGGTCACTATCTCCAAATTGCTCTCCCACAACCAAATCTAACACTTGGCCCGGTTCATTTCCCAGTACCAAATCCAATGTGGCCTCACCTCTAGTCGGCCCATCCAAATATTGTGTCAGGAAACCCTCCCGCACACACTGCACAAAAACTGCCCCATCCAAACTATTTGACCAACAAAGGTTCCAATCAATATTTGGAAAGTTAAAGTCCCCCATGACAACTACCCTGTGACCCCCGCACATATCCATAATCTGCTTAGCAATTTCTTCCTCCACATCTCTATTACTATTTGGGGGCCTATAGTAAACTCCTAGCAACGTGACCGCTCCTTTCCTATTTCTAACTTCAGCCCATATTACCTCAGTGTGCAGATCCCCCACGAAATGCCTTTCCGCAGCCGTTAAACTATCCTTGATTAACAATGCCACTCCTCCACCTCTTTTACCAGCTTCCCTACACTTAGTGAAACATCTATACCCCGGAACGTCCATCAACCATTACTGTCCTTGTTCTACCCACGTCTCCGTAATGGCCACAACATCGTAGTCCCAAGTACCAATCCACGCCCCAAGTTCATCTACCTTGTTCCGGATGCTCCTTGCATTGAAGTAGACACACTTCAACCCACCTTCCTGTCTACCAGTACCCACCCTTGACCCTGATTCCTTCCCCAATACCTCACCACCCTCACTGACTTCTGGACTACAACTCCCTTTCCCACTCCCCTGACAAATTAGTTTAAACCCCCCTGAAGTGCCGTAACAAATTTCCCTCCGAGGATATTGGTGCCCCTCTGGTTCAGGTGCACCCCGTCCTGTTTGTACAGGTCCCACCTTCCCCAGAACGTGTTCCAATTATCCACGTATCTGAAACCCTCCCTCCTACACCATCCCTGCAACCACATATTTAACTGCACTCTCTCCCTGTTCCTCAACTCGCTATCACGTGGTACCGGCAACGTACCAGAGATGACCACATGTTTCGTCTTGGCTCTCAGCTTCCAGCCCAGCTCCAGAAATTCCTGCTTTAAATCCCCGTCCCTTCTCTTACCTATGTCATTGGTACCAATGTGCACCACGACTTGTGACTGTTTCCCCTCCCCCTTCAGAATCTGGAAAACACGGTCTGAGACATCACGGACCTTGGCATCCGGTAGGCAACATACCATCCGTGAGTCTCTTTTGCTGCCACAGAACCTCCTATCTATCCCTCTAACTAACGAGTCCCCAATAACTATCGCCCTCTCGCTCTCCCCCTTTCCCTCCCGAGCCACAGAGACGGACACAGTGCTGGAGATCCTCTCACTGCGGCTCCCCACTGGTATGTCATCCCCCTCAACCGTATCCAAAGCGGAATACTTGTTGCTAAGGGGAACGACCACCGGGGATCCCTGCACGGACTGCTTCCTCCCAGCCCCTCTCACCGTCACCCATCTGTTTTCAATCCTCGGAGTAACTGTATTCCTAAAGCTTGTGTCTATGGCCATCTCTGCGTCCCTGATGATCCAAAGTTCCTCCAACTCCAGCTCCAGTTCCCTAACACGGTTTTGGAGGAGCTGCAGATGGGTGCACTTCCCACAGGTGTAATCAGTAGGGACACTGTCGTCGTCCCTCACCTCAAACATAGTGCAAGAGGAACAGTGCACTGCCTGCACACCCATCCCCTCGAGATACCTTGCCAGTACCAGGTAGAAAGTGCAAAAATGAAGTCAACTCACCCCTGCTCGCCCTTTCTGCCTAAGCCCTGTGAGCCAAAGTCTTATAGCTCACACTCTGCTTCCCACACACTCCACTGCCCGCTCCCGACGCTGCCCGCTGTATACTGCAGCCTACCTTTTATACTTCACGCGCTTAAAAAACCCTTCCCAAACTCCTTTGCTGCCCACTTCTAGTTTTCACTTTAAAATTGAAAAACTGCTGTTATAGTAAAGGCCAAAAAAATACACACACTCGCTGACTAATTAAATAAATAAACAATTCAATTAATCCAATTAATCTCTTACCAGCACTGCTGCTTTCAAATACCCCTCTCAGCTTGCTCCAGTGGATCAATGAGCTCCACGGTATCTGTACTCTGTACTCTGACCCTTTACAGGACCCATTCACTGTGTTCTCCACAGTCTCTGTACTCTGTACTCTGGCCCTTTACTGGACCCATTCACTGAGTTCTCCACAGTCTCTGTACTCTGTACTCTGGCCCTTTACTGGACACATTCACTGAGTTCTCCACAGTCTCTGTACTCTGTACTCTGGCCCTTTACTGGACCCATTCACTGAGTTCTCCACAGTCTCTGTACTCTGGCCCTTTACTGGACCCATTCACTGAGTTCTCCACAGTCTCTGTACTCTGTACTCTGGCCCTTTACTGGACCCATTCACTGAGTTCTCCACAGTCTCTGTACTCTGTACTCTGGCTCTTTACTGGACCCATTCACTGAGTTCTCCACAGTCTCTGTACTCTGTACTCTGGACCGTTACTGGACCCATTCACTGAGTTCTCCCAAGTCTCTGTACTCTGTACTCTGGCCCGTTACTGGACCCATTCACTGTGTTCTCCACAGTCTCTGTACTCTGTACTCTGGCTCTTTACTGGACCCATTCACTGAGTTCTCCACAGTCTCTGTACTCTGTACTCTGGCCCTTTACTGGATCCATTTACTGAGTTCCCCACAGTCTCTGTACTCTGGCCCTTTACTGGACCCATTCACTGAGTTCTCCACAGTCTCTGTACTCTGTACTCTGGCCCTTTACTGGACCCATTCACTGAGTTCTCCACAGTCTCTGTACTCTTTACTCTGGCCCTTTACTGGACCCATTCACTGAGTTCTCCACAGTCTCTGTACTCTGTACTCTGGCCCTTTACTGGACCCATTCACTGAGTTCTCCACAGTCTCTGTACTCTTTACTCTGGCCCTTTACTGGACCCATTCACTGAGTTCTCCACAGTCTCTGTACTCTGTACTCTGGCCCTTTACTGGAGCCATTCACTGAGTTCTACACAGTCTCTGTACTCTGGCCCTTTACTGGACCCATTCAGTGAGTTCTCCACAGTCTCTGTACTCTGTACTCTGGCCCTTTACTGGACCCATTCACTGAGTTCTCCACAGTCTCTGTACTCTGTACTCTGACCCTTTACAGGACCCATTCACTGTGTTCTCCACAGTCTCTGTACTCTGTACTCTGGCCCTTTACTGGACCCATTCACTGAGTTCTCCACAGTCTCTGTACTCTGTACTCTGACCCTTTACAGGACCCATTCACTGTGTTCTCCACAGTCTCTGTACTCTGTACTCTGGCCCTTTACTGGACCCATTCACTGTGTTCTCCACAGTCTCTGTACTCTGTACTCTGGCCCTTTACTGGACACATTCACTGAATTCTCCACAGTCTCTGTACTCTGTACTCTGGCCCTTTACTGGACCCATTCACTGAGTTCTCCACAGTCTCTGTACTCTGGCCCTTTACTGGACCCATTCACTGAGTTCTCCACAGTCTCTGTACTCTGGCCCTTTACTGGACCCATTCACTGTGTTCTCCACAGTCTCTGTACTCTGTACTCTGGCCCTTTACTGGACCCATTCACTGAGTTCTCCACAGTCTCTGTACTCTGGCCCTTTACTGGACCCATTCACTGAGTTCTCCACAGTCTCTGTACTCTGGCCCTTTACTGGACCCATTCACTGAGTTCTCCACAGTCTCTGTACTCTGTACTCTGACCCTTTACAGGACCCATTCACTGTGTTCTCCACAGTCTCTGTACTCTGTACTCTGGCCCTTTACTGGACCCATTCACTGTGTTCTCCACAGTCTCTGTACTCTGTACTCTGGCCCTTTACTGGACACATTCACTGAATTCTCCACAGTCTCTGTACTCTGTACTCTGGCCCTTTACTGGACCCATTCACTGAGTTCTCCACAGTCTCTGTACTCTGGCCCTTTACTGGACCCATTCACTGTGTTCTCCACAGTCTCTGTACTCTGTACTCTGGCCCTTTACTGGACCCATTCACTGAATTCTCCACAGTCTCTGTACTCTGTACTCTGGCCCTTTACTGGACCCATTCACTGAGTTCTCCACAGTCTCTGTACTCTGTACTCTGGCCCGTTACTGGACCCATTCACTGAGTTCTCCACAGTCTCTGTACTCTGTACTCTGGCCCTTTACTGGACCCATTCACTGAGTTCTCCACAGTCTCTGTACTCTGTACTCTGGCTCTTTACTGGACCCATTCACTGAGTTCTCCACAGTCTCTGTACTCTGGCCCGTTACTGGACCCATTCACTGAGTTCTCCACAGTCTCTGTACTCTGTACTCTGGCCCTTTACTGGACCCATTCACTGAGTTCTCCACAGTCTCTGTACTCTGTACTCTGGCTCTTTACTGGACCCATTCACTGAGTTCTCCACAGTCTCTGTACTCTGTACTCTGGCCCTTTACTGGACCCATTCACTGAGTTCTCCACAGTCTCTGTACTCTGTACTCTGGCTCTTTACTGGACCCATTCACTGAGTTCTCCACAGTCTCTGTACTCTGTACTCTGGCCCTTTACTGGACCCATTCACTGAGTTCCCCACAGTCTCTGTACTCTGTACTCTGTCCCTTTACTGGACCCATTCACTGAGTTCTCCACAGTCTCTGTATTCTGGCCCTTTACTGGACCCATTCACTGAGTTCCCCACAGTCTCTGTACTCTGTACTCGGGCCCTTTACTGGACGCATTCACTGAGTTCTCCACAGTCTCTGTACTCTGTACTCTGGCCCTTTCCAGGACCCATTCACTGAGTTCTCCACAGTCTCTGTACTCTGTACTCTGGCCCTTTTTGATTTTTGTCTTCGGTTTTTCTGTCTTCCACTTCTCCTTTTGCTGCCTTTAGTTTCTGTCCCCACTTTACTTCCCTCTGACTTCCTGCGTCGGTCCCCATCCCCGCGCCACATTAATTTAAACCCCTCCCCAACAGCACGAGCAAACATTCCCCTCAGGACATTGGTTCCAGTCCTGCCCAGGTGCAGACGGTCTGTTTTGTACTGGTCCCATCTCCTTCAGAACCGGATCCAATATCCCAGGAATTTGAATCCCTCCATCTTGCACCATCTCTCAAGCCACATATTCATCTTGAGTCTCCTGACATTCCTACTCTGACTAACACGTGGCACTGGCAGTAATCCTGAGATTACTACCTTTGAGCTCCTACATTTTAGTTTAACTCATATCTCCTTAAATTCAGATTGTCGGACTTCATCCCATTTTTTACCTACAGTGTTGGTGCCTATATGCCCCACGACAGCTGGTTGTTCACCCTCCCCCTCCAGAATGTCCTGCAGCTGCTCTGAGACACCCTTGACCCTTGCACCAGGGAGGCAACATACCATCCTGGAGTCTTGTTTGCATCCACAGAAACACCCGTCTATTCCCCTTACAATTGAGTCCCCTATCACTATAGCTCTGCCACTCTTTTTCCTGCCCTCCTGTCCAGCAGAGCAAGCCAGGGTGCCATGAACCTGGCTGCTGCCACCTTCCCCCGGTGAGCCATCTCCCCCAACAGTATCCAAAATGGTATATCTGCTTTGGAGGGAGATGATTGCAGGGGACCCCTACACTGCCTTCCGACTCTTCCTCTGTCTGGTGGTCACCCATTCTCTATCTCCCTCAGTAACTGTTATCTGCGGTGTCACCAACTCACTGAACGTGATATCCACGACATCTTCAGCATCGTGGATGCTCCAAAGTGAATTCTCCCGCCGCTCCCGAGCTGTCAAGCCGTCTAACATGTGCGTCAGTTGGACACACATGATGTGACTGACCGTGGCACTGTGGTATAGGAAGCTGTTCAGTGGGCCGTGGGGGGAGGTGAGGGGCTGGGATGGGAGAGGCACAGAGTAAATTAGTGGGAGTAAGTGACAGTATAGTGAGAGGCATTGATGATGTGAAGATGCCGGCGTTGGACTGGGGTAGGCAACGTAAGAATTCTCACAACACCAGGTTCAAGTCCAGCAGGTTTATTTGGAAGCACGAGCTTTCGGAGTGCTGCTCCTTCATCAGAGGGATTGACAATTTTCTCTGTAACAAGGAGTCAGAGTGCTGTTGGCTGTGTTACCTGCCCCATGCCAGAGTTCAGGACATCTGGCTGGAGATGACCGTGGTTGTGAGGAGTATCCCATTGTTGTGGACCATGTCGGTACCAATGACATAGGTAGAATGAAGAAGCAGCTTCTGCACAGACATTATCAGGAAATGGACACTGAATTAAACAACAGAACACACAAGGTTATAATCTGGAGATGATTACCGCAGCCACGTGCAAATTAGCATAGTGCACATCACATTAGAGAGATGAATACATGGTTTGAAAGACTGGTGGAAGAGGTATGTTTCAGCTTGTGGGACATTAAAATCAGTTCTGGAGAAAGTGGGGGCTGTACCGTTGGGATGATCTACATCTGAACCTGCTGCCAGCAACGTTCTTGCAAACTACACAACTAGGGAAGGAGAGAGGGCTTTAAACTCAATAGAGGAAGGGATGGTTCTGGAGCGGAGGATATGATCACCATACCAACCTAACACATATTTTAATGAATTAGTTATCCTTTAACTGTTCCACAATTAAGGCTGTCTGTTGAACTAATCTGTCTGCTTTCTAATGATGTGGAGATGCCGACGTTGGACTGGGGTAAACACAGTAAGAAGGTTAACAACACCAGGTTAAAGTCCAACAGGTATATTTGGTAGCAAAAGCCGAAATCTTGTGTGGCTTTTGCTACTAAATAAACCTGTTGGACTTTAACCTGGTGTTGTTAAACTGCTTTCCAATATGGCAGGTGTCGTTTCTTTTTAAAATGGCTTTTGTTAATTCGGCTACAATATGTAATACCATTAATTCAAACTACGTGAAGATAGTCACACTAAAACAACTGATTTTGAAACTACCAACAATGGTGAAATATGATTCAAGCATAAAAACTTCTTAAGGTCAATAGCCGGAGGTGAGGAATCCCATTGCTGTCATTGTCCGCACTCCCTGTTCTCTGCGACGTGACCACATGGACACCTTGCGCTGCAGCACGGGGAAGTCATTGTCATTTAAATGCAGCCCAAGGATTTGCCAAACAAAATGTCACCACTCACTTCATTAGTCCCCATCGGGAGTTTTGAGTTCCAGCCTGAACATCACAACTCAGGATATATTGGCCCTGGAGGGGGGTGCAGGAGGATATCAGAGAACTAACAGGTCAAATTATCACAACATGTGTTGCATAGATGATTAGTCTAGTGTTGAAAATGTTTTTTCAAGATGATAGATTCGACAGGGAGAATGTGTTCCCTCTGTTGAAGGAATCCAGTAAATGGGCAATTTTTTTAAATTAGAGGGACACGGATCGAAGATGGGGGATGTGTTCTTTGATTTATTTCATTTGATGTGGGTGTCAGTGGCAAACCCAGAACTGTTGCTCACCCCTAATTTCCCAGTCGCTTGCCTCGGCCATTTCACACAGCAGTTGAGAGTCAACCACATTGCTTTGAGTCTGGATTCACATTGGACAGATCAAGATAAGACCAGGTTGATGGCAAATTTCCTTCCCTAAAGGGAATTGGTGAACCCAATGGAATTTGTAGCAGCCGGCGACTGCTCGAGTAAAGTAGAATCATTGGAAGGGAACCCGCTGGAGACAACCATGAGGCCAGAAGCACAAGCACAGGGAGCTGACATAAAAACTGACACAAGGGCACAGAAAGTGGCCTGAATGAAAGGTAGAGTCATAGAGGTTTACAGCATGGAAAGAGGCCCTTCGGCCCAACTTGTCTATGCCGCCCGTTTTTTTAAAAACCCCTAAGGATAGGAGTGGGAACTTGTACATGGAGTCAGAAAAGATAGGAGAGGCTTTGAATGAATACTCTTCTTCAGTGTTCACCAAGGAGAGGGGCCATGTTTTTGAGGATGAGAGTGTGATACAGGCTGATAGGCTGGAGGAGGTAGATGTTCTGAGGGAAGATGCATTAGCAATTGTGAAAACACTGAGGGTCGATAAGTCCCCTGGGCCAGCTGAGATATATCCTAGGATTCTTTGGGAGGCAAGGGATGCGATTGCCGAGCCTTTGGCTTTGATCCTTGGGTCCTCACTGTCCACGGGGATAGTGTCAGAGGACTGGAGAGTGGCGAATGTCGTTCCTCTGTTCAAGAAAGGAAATAGGAATGACCATGGTAATTATCGGCCGGTTAGTCTTACTTCAGTGGTCGGGAAGCTCATGGAAAATGTCCTGAGGGATAGGATTTATGACCATTTGGAAAGATGCAGCTTAATCCGGGATAGTCAACACGGATTCGTGAAGGGTAAGTCTTGACTCACAAACTTGATTGAATTCTTTGAGGAGGTAACTAAGTGTGTTGATGAAGATAGAGCAGTTGATGTCAAATACATGGATTTTAGTAAGGCGTTTAATAAGCTCCACCATGGTCGGCTCATGAAGACAATAAGGAGGTGTGGGATAGAGGGAAATTTGGCCGATTGTATACGTAACTGGCTATCTCATAGAAGACAGAGGGTGGTGGCGGATGGAAAATTTTCAGACTGGAGACGAGTTACCAGCGGAATACCACAGGGATCAGTGCGGGGTCCTCTGCTCTTTGTGATTTTTATTAATGACTTAGAGGAGGGGGCTGAAGGGTGGATCAGTAAATTTTCTGATGACACCAAGATTGGTGGAGTAGTAGATGAGGTGGAGGGCTGTTGTAGGCTGCAAAGAGACATTGATAGGATGCAAGGCTGGGCCGAAAACTGGCAGATGGAGTTTAACCCTGACAAATGCGAGGTGATTCATTTTGGTAGGACAAATTTGAATGTGGATTACAGGGTCAACGGTAGGGTTCTGAGGAATGTGGAGGAACAGAGAGATCTTGGGGTTCATATCCACAGATCTCTGAAGGTTGCCACTCAAGTGGATAGAGCCGTCAAGAAGGCCTATAGTGTGTTAGCGTTTATTAACAGGGGGTTTGAGTTTAAGAGCCGTGGAGTTATGCTGCAACTGTACAGGACCTTGGTGAGACCACATTTGGAATATTGTGTGCAGTTCTGATCACCTCACTATAAGAAGGATAGAAAAATAGAAAACTAAAGCACAAAACAGGCCCTTCGGCCACACAAGCTGTGCCGAACATATCCCCACCCTTCAGGCCTACCTATAACCTTCCATCCTATTAAATCCCATGTACTCATCCAGGAGTCTCTTAAAAGACCCTATTGGGTTTGCCTCCACCACCACTGACGGCAGCCGATTCCACTCGCCCACGACTCTCTGTGGGAAAAACTTCCCCCTAACATCTCCCCTGTACCTACCCCGCAGCACCTTAAACCTGTGTCCTCTCGTAGCAGCCATTTCCACCCTGGGAAAAAGCCTCTGAGAGTCCACCCGATCTATGCCTCTCAACATCTTATATACCTCTATTAGGTCCCGTCTCATCCTCCGGCTCTCCAAGGAGAAAAGACTGAGCTCCCTCAGCCTATCCTCATAAGGCATGCCACTCAATCCAGGCAACATCCTTGTAAATCTCCTCTGCACCCTTTCAATCTTTTCCACATCCTTCCTGTAAGGAGGCGAACAGAACAGAGCACAGTATTCCAAGTGGGGTCTGACGAGGGTCTTATATAGCTGCATCATTATCCCCGGACTCCTAAACTCAATCCCTCGATTGATAAAGGCCAGCACACCATACGCCTTCTTAACCACCTCCTCCACCTGCGGGGCCGATTTTAGAGTCCTATGGACCCGGACCCCAAGGTCCTTCTGATCCTCTACAGTACTAAGAGTCTTTCCCTTTATATTGTACTCCTTCATCCCATTCGACCTGCCAAAATGGACCACGACGGATTTATCTGGGTAGAAGTCAATCTGCCACTTCTCCGCCCAGTCTTGCATCTTATCTATGTCCCTCTGTAACTTCTGACATCCCTCCAGACTATCCACAACCCCACCAACCTTCGTGTCGTCAGCAAACTTACCAACCCATCCCTCCACTTCCTCATCCAGGTCATTTATGAAAATGACAACCAGTAAGGGTCCCAGAACAGATCCCTGGGGCACACCACTGGTGACCGACCTCCAATTAGAAAAAGACCCATCTATAGACACTCTCTGCCTCCTTTGGGCAAGCCAGTTCTGGATCCACTGGGCAGAAGCCCCTTGGATCCCATGCCCTCTCACTTTTTCGAGAAGCCTTGCATGGGGGACCTTATCGAACGCCTTGCTAAAATCCATATAAACCACATCGATCGCTTTCATTTCGTCAATGTGTTTCGTCACATTTTCAAAGAACTCCACCAGGCTCGTAAGGCACGATCTGCCTTTGACAAAGCCATGCTGAGTATTCTTGAGCATACTAAACCCCTCTTAATGCTCATAAATCTTGTCCCTCAGGATGTGGAAGCTTTGGAGAGGGTGCAAAGGGGGTTTACCAGGATGCTGCCTGGTTTGGAGGTTAGGTCTCATGAGGAAAGGTTGAGGGTGCTGGGGCTTTTCTTTTTATAGAGGAGGAGGTTGAGAGGCGACTTAATAGAGGTTTATAAGATGATCAGGGGGATAGATAGAGTGGACGTTCAGAGACCATTTCCTCGGATGGATGTAGCTGTTTGCGAGGGGGCATAACTATAAGGTTCATGGTGGGAGATATAGGAGGGATGTCCGAGGTAGGTTCTTTACGCAGAGAGTGGTTGAGTTGTGGAATTGACTGCCTGCTGTGATAGTGGAGTCGGACACTTTAGCAACTTTCAAGCTGTTCTTGAATAGGCACATGGATCACACCAGAATGATAGGGAGTGGGATAGCTTGATCTTGGTTTCGGGGAAAGCGTGGCACAACATCGAGGGCCGAAGGGCCTGTACTGTGCTGTACTGTTCCATGATCTCAGCTCATCCCAATTGCCCGCATTTGGCCCATATCCCTCTATGCCCATCTTAACCATGTAACTGTCTAAATGCTTTTTAAAGCACAAAATTGTACCCGCCTCTACTACTACCTCTGGCAGCTTGTTCCAGACACTCACCACTGTCTGTGTAAAGAAAATTGCCCCTCTGGACACTTTGGATCTTTCGCCTCTCACCTTAAACCTGTGCCCTCTAGTTTTAGACCACCTCCCCCCCCCCCCCGCCCCCCATCAACTTTGGAAAAATATATTGACTATCAAGCTGATCTGTGCCCCTCATCACCCCTCAGCCTTCTACGCTCCCAAGAAAAAAGTCCCAGTCTATCCAGCCTCTCCTTATAACTCAAACCATCAAGTCCGGGTCGCATCCTCGTAAATCTTTCCTGCACTCTTTCTTGTTTAATAATATTCTTTCTACAATAGGGTGACCAAAACTGTACACAGTATTCCAAGTGTGGTTTTGTCAATGTCTTGTACAACTTCAACAAGACGTCCCAAATCCTTTATTCAATGTTCTGACCGATGAAACCAAGCATTCCGAATGCCTTCTTCACCGCTCTGTCCACCTGTGACTCCACTTTCAAGGAGCTATGAACATGTACCCCGAGATCTCTTTGTTCTGTAAATCTCCCCAGTGCCCTACCATTAACTGAGCAAGTCCTGCCCTGGTTCAATCTACCAAAATACATCACCTCGCATTTATCTAAATTGAAATCCATCTGCCATTTGACAGCCCAATTGATCAAAATCCTGTTGCAATCGGAGATAACTTTGTTCACTGTCCAATATGCCACCAATCTTGGTATCATCTACAAACTTACTAACCATGACTCCTTTTTTCTCATCTAAATCAATAATATAAATGACAAATAACAGTGGACCAGCACTGATCTGAGAGGCACACCGCTGGTCACAGGCCTCCCGTTTGAAAAACAACCCTCGACAACCACCCTCTGGCTTCTGTCATCAAGCCAATTTTGTATCCACTGAGACACCTCACCCTGGATCCCGTGAGATTTAACCTTATGCAACAACCTACCATGCGGTAACTTTTCAAACGCCTTGCTAAAATCCATGCAGACAACAACAACTGCACTGCCATCATCTACCTTCTTGGTTACCCATTGAAAAAAACTGAATCAAATTTGTGAGACATGATTTTCCACTCACAAAGCCATGCTGACTGTCCCTAATCAGTCCTTGTGTCTCTAAATGCCTGTAGGTCTTGTCTCTCAAAATGCTTTCCAACAACTTACCCACCACAGATGTGAGGCTCACTGGCCTCGGTAAGCTGCGATTACCTCAGTCCAAATGCACAGAGGCAATTCTGCCGAGAGACAGGCTTTTTGCAAAATTCAAGATCAGACAATTCGAAACCAGAGATGCACCAGGACACATTAGCAACTGTAAAAGGGCAGTTATACATTTCCCGACAAACAAGTCACCACTAGCTACATGGGGCAGACTTGTTTCAGTCAAACAAAATACTTGATGCCTATATATAGAACATAGAACATAGAACATTACAGCGCAGAACAGGCCCTTCGGCCCACGATGTTGCACCGACCAGTTAAAAAAAAAAACTGTGACCCTCCAACCTAAACCAATTTCTTTTCGTCCATGAACCTATCTACGGATCTCTTAAACGCCCCCAAACTAGGCGCATTTACAACTGATGCTGGCAGGGCATTCCAATCCCTCACCACCCTCTGGGTAAAGAACCTACCCCTGACATCGGTTCTATAACTACCCCCCCTCAATTTAAAGCCATGCCCCCTCGTGCTGGATTTCTCCATCAGAGGAAAAAGGCTATCACTATCCGCCCTATCTAAACCTCTAATCATCTTATATGTTTCAATAAGATCCCCTCTTAGCCGCCGCCTTTCCAGCGAAAACAATCCCAAATCCCTCAGCCTCTCCTCATAGGATCTCCCCTCCATACCAGGCAACATCCTGGTAAACCTCCTCTGCACCCTCTCCAAAGCCTCCACATCCTTCCTGTAATGTGGAGACCAGAACTGCACACAGTACTCCAAGTGCGGCCGCACCAGAGTTGTGTACAGTTGCAACATAACGCTACGACTCCTAAATTCAATCCCCCTACCAATAAACGCCAAGACACCATATGCCTTCTTAACAACCTTATCTACTTGATTCCCAACTTTCAGGGATCTATGCACACATACACCTAGATCCCTCTGCTCCTCCACACTATTCAAAGTCCTCCCGTTAGCCCTATACTCAACACATCTGTTATTCCTACCAAAGTGAATTACCTCACACTTCTCCGCATTAAACTCCATCCGCCACCTCTCGGCCCAACTTTGCAACCTGTCTAAGTCTTCCTGCAAACTACGACACCCTTCCTCACTGTCTACCACACCACCGACTTTGGTGTCATCAGCAAATTTGCTAATCCACCCAACTATACCCTCATCCAGATCATTAATAAATATTACAAACAGCAGTGGCCCCAAAACAGATCCCTGAGGTACACCACTTGTAACCGCACTCCATGATGAATATTTATCATAGAATAGAATCATAGAATCCCTACAGTACAGAAAGAGGCCATTCGGCCCATCGAGTCTGCACCGACCACAATCCCACCCAGGCTCTACCCCCATATCCCTACATATTTTACCCACTAATCCCTCTAATCTACGCATCTCAAGATACTAAGGGACAATTTTAGCATGGCCAAATCAACCTAACCCGCACATCTTTGGACTGTGGGAGGAAACCGGAGCACCCGGAGGAAACCCACGCAGACACAGGGAGAACGTGCAAACTCCACACAGACAGTGACCCAAGCCGGGAATCGAACCCAGGTCCCTGGAGCTGTGAAGCAGCAGTGCTAACCACTGTGCTACCGTGCCGCCCGTACTATCAACCACCACCCTCTGTTTCCTATCCGCTAGCCAATTCCTGATCCAATTTCCTAGATCACCCCCAATCCCATACATCTGCATTTTCTGCAGAAGCCTACCATGCTGAACCTTATCAAACGCCTTACTAAAATCCATATATACCACGTCCACTGCCTTGCCCCCATCCACCTCCTTGGTCACTTTCTCAAAAAACTCAATAAGGTTAGTAAGGCACGACCTACCTGCCACAAAACCATGCTGACTATCACCTATCAATTCATTACTCTCCAAATAACTATAAATCCTATCCCTTATAATTTTTTCCAACATCTTGCCGACACAGAAGTGAGACTCACCGGTCTATAATTCCCGGGGAAGTCTCTGTTCCCCTTCTTAAACAATGGGACAACATTCGCTAACCTCCAATCTTCTGGTACTATACCAGAGGCCAACGACGACCTGAAGATCAGAGCCAGAGGCTCTGCAATCACTTCTCTTGCCTCCCAGAGAATCCTTGGATAAATCCCATCCGGACCAGGGGATTTATCTATTTTCAGACCCTCCAGAATATCCTGCACATCCTCCTTATCAACTGTAATACTGTCTATTCTACTCCCCTGCAACCCAGTGTCCTCCTCAGCTATATTCATGTCCCCTTGCGTGAACACCGAAGAGAAATATTGGTTCAATGCTTCACCAATATGGCTGAAACTAGACATTTTGGTGCACAGCACACAAACACAAAGGGTCCATAATTAAAACACATTAACACCCATTGAAACCCATCAAAAATGCTGTGAAACAAATCAGACCAAAACACATGATAGACCGAATCTTCAGAAGCTTCGAGAAGGTAGCCAGAAAGGTATAGTTGTATTTTAATTTTAATTTTCTTATTAACCCAACAAATTCAGTTAAACGGCTGCAAGATGAAATAGTTGTGTTTTGTTGCCTTGTTCTGTATTGGATTCATCTCCTATAGGATTGGCTGTGAGATTTCTAGTGCTTGGCAGAAATGTTCAATGTTTGCTCGATTCACTGTAAAGTTCCAGGTAGATATCTGTCCCCTGCTCACTGAATCTACACAATGGAGCTCAATGGAAATGATTCATCTTCCACAGCCTTTCTCTCGGTTGAACTCGTTGTGAATCCTCGGCTACAACAACACATATATTCCAGCAAGATTTTGGTTCAGCTTCTCCCAACAGCACTGATTGGCTCCTCTGCCCCTGGTACCAAGCCAGCACCAATGGATCATGACCAATGTTCGCTGGCACCACTGATTATCCCGAGTATTCTGCCCTTCAGTGCTCCATATCCCAGAAACCACAAACACTGATTCAAAGGATATCGAAGCAATTTTAAACATGGTTTACCCAGTAGGAGGACATGGAGAAGGCCATCAATCCCATCACCATTGCCCTACCTGCCATGTCCACTGGGTTGTATCCATATGGAAAGGTTATATTTTAGCTGATACCAACATATGAATTAGGAGTAGAAGTGGCCCATTCGAGCGCTCGAGCCTGTTCTGCCATTCAGTAAGATCACAGCTGATCTGAATGTGCCTTATCTCTGCCGACCTCTGAGAACCATTGACTCCCTTGTTAGTCAGGAATCTATCTACTTCTGTCTTCAAAATGTTCATTGACCCTGTCCTCCACAACTTTCTGGGGAAGAGAGTTCCAAACATTGCGCAACCTGTCGGACAGAATATATCAGATAATCTTCTCACTCTGATTGTGACCCAAATGAAACCCAAGGGTATTTGTCCATCAAGCCAAGGCCCTTGGTTGGTTGATGTTTCATGATATTACAGAGCAAGCCTCGCTCTCACACTGAGCATCACCTTGAGATTAAACATCAGAGTCGGTTCATCAGCACAACCAGTTCCAGTGGAACTCACAGGCTCTTACTAACGGCCTGATCTATCTCGGAGTGAAGGTGGGCGGGTAAGAAGTGATTGGTTTGTCTCAATATCATTACCTTGTAATGTAATGTGTGAACATGATAATGAGCAATGTGATGATTACAACAGAGCCAGTAATATTGATGCAGAGTAGGATGGATTAGTTGAAGTTGTGGTTGCGAATAAATCTTCAATATTGTTGCTCATAGATAGTCTGGGTCCTGGAACTTGGGTAAAGATGGTCACACAGCCCAACTCTCAGGTATGTCTCTCACTGACTGGCTGCTACCTGTTCTTGAATTTGGTGCTCACTCCATGCTGTGTGAATGTTTGCAGCTGTATTACTGGCGCCAGTCTGAAGTGTGGGCATTAGTACCTTCCTTTACTGTGCCTCACACTAAAGGTTCAGGAAGGCATTTACCACCTTCTCCACTCTCCCCTCCACTGTACATAATAAATCTGAACAGAAGCGGTTCATCAACTATTGCCCTTCTCTTGGGCAGCGACTTATTGAAAAGTCTGGATCTAAACAACATGTATAGTGCAGTCTGAATTGGAATCGGCTCCATGTAAACCTTCCCATTGGCAGCAATCAATTCCCCAGCCAATGATTAAAGCCCAGCCTCAGTGGGTCCTGATCAATGTCTCCGGCATCATTGATGATCTGGAGCATTCAGCTCTACAAACTCAACAGGATGTTGGAACATTGGGTTCATCCTTCACTCGGGGAATGTGGCAGGGAGAAGGCTGATATTCTTATTAAGGCCAGTCCCTCCTCTTATTCGCTGAATTTGTTTTTACATTCTAGCTCCTTCTATCATGACGGCCAAAGTGAAACCCAGGGATGTTTCCCCAAGACCCGCATCAGGATGAGGCCCTTTAACTGGATGAGGGAAACTGTGGTATCACAGTGAGATCACACATTTCATTGGGTTTGTAAACTGGATAAATTAGAGACAGGAGGTTTCACACCCCGTTCCAGTGACAGAAATGGAACTGCACTGACCCTTACTCTCTGGTTGATCCCTTTAGGAGTGAAAGCGGATGTGCAGAAGGTCTGAACATCTTTGTTTTGCGAAGGGAGCTTGAACAATGGAACATTGGTAGCCAGCTGGCACTCACAAGGTTTGAGCTGTAAAATGTTTATTTTTACAGGTAGTTGAGAACCTTCCTCTTGAGGCGACTGATTGATATTGAATGCAGTGTCGGGATGGAAGGAATGATTAAATTAGGGCAGAGTGAACACATCAACATTCAGCTGCTCAGATTTTCCACCAACACCGAGCACTCAGACGTGAGAAAGGAAGTGTGGAGAGTTGAAGAAATTCTTCACTCAGACACTTAGCACGAAAAGTTTTGGAGGCAGAAACTGGGAAATAGTTTGAAGAAGTTGGAAGTTGTTCAACTCCAGACCTTATGGAATCTTCTGCTTTTCGTGCTGAGCTGACACCAATAAAATTACAAGAAATGTAACAAACCAGTCAGTTTTACACTCAGAATCTTCAGTATTTATGGGGTGAATGGTTTTACTATTTGAGGGAAGCTATAAAATACCTGTTGTTAAACTTGTTACTGTCCAGTATTTTCTGTGTCTAATTGCTTCTTCTGCTACAGGTACATGGTTCGTGTCAGGGTGAATGTGCAGAAATGGGGTTTTAACCAAACTGCCACAGAGTGAAATCATGAGAAATGAAGTATCAAAGGCAAGTGGATTAATTAGAAGAGAGATCGAATCCCAACCCAAGACCAATCATTGTCTGTAGAAAGCTAAGGAGGAATGGAGGACAATTGAAATGCACCTCACGTCATCATCCTCTGTGTCCCAGTCTTTTTCTCAGTGCAGCTCTACATCCTTTAATTTATTTATAATTGACGGTCTGTAGCTACCTTCCCACCGACCTCTATCTACATGCTGTGTCACTGGGAATGGTTGAGGGATGAGAACATTGCAAATTTTACAGGAAAGTTAGATAAATATGTGAAGTAGTAGAACTTGTTAGTCAAACTGAAAGGGATGGGAATAGAGAATTGTGAGAGTGAGAAATGCATTGAGTGGAGTGAAGACAAAGTCAGTGTTAGTGCAGGGTGAGAGTGAGACATGGCTGTGATGGCACAATGATATGGCTGAGTGAGCACTTGGCTTTTCAGATGAGGATGTGAGGAAGAGTCTGGAGAGACAGGAATGAATGCAGGTGTAAGGGGTGTTGTTTTGTAGAGTTCATAGAATCATAGAAACCCTACAGCACAGAAAGAGGCCATTCGGCCCATCGAATCTGCACCGACCACAATCCCACCCAGGCCCTACCCCCATATCCCTACACATTTACCCACTAATCCCTCTAACCTACGCTTCTCAGGACACTAAGGGCAATTTTAGCGTGGTCAATCAAACTAACCCACACATCTTTGGACCGTGGGAGGAAACCGGAGCACCCGGAGGAAACCCATGCAGACACGAGGAGAATGTGCAAACTCACACACAGACAGTGACCCAAGCCGGGAATCGAACCCAGGTCCTTGGAGCTGTGAAGCAGCAGTGCTAACCACTGTGCTACCGTGCCGCCCTGCTATCCAGTTGTGCTGGGAAATGCTGGGAAAATAAGAGTGTGAGTCTCGGCTCCTGAGCGAGTTACGTCACGCACTTTCCTGACCTCCTGATGTCCATGAACTTCTTGAAACACTTTTCCCATGTCCCACAATGTTCCTGCTCACTTTCTCAGCCACTTCCATTCATGCCTGCTGGTTTTACGAGGCTGGCCGTTTCCTTCCATCCTTGGCAAATGTGACCTCATTTCAATCACTAGATTCCACAGCAAGAGCTCCATCTGAGTGTCTGAGCCATGCGGGATCTGAGGGGAAATGTGGACACGGCTTTTCCAATTCTCCTCTCCATTCCTGTGATTGCTGAAGCCTCAGGAGAGGATTGTACAATTCAGCCATCAGAACCTCTGGCTGGTCAAACGTTATCCAGCTGATGCAGATCTCAGCAATGACCTGCTATGAAATCCAAATCCTCTTGAGAAATGTTTCCTTTCAAAGATTCAGTGAATCAATGCCAGACTCAGAATCAGGGTGCTGATGCCTTGGTTGAATTAAATGTGTTAAATGCTGCCATTCTGACCTCAGAGACATCATCGAGAATCCCAATTCATTTCAAGAATAAGGACAACCCTCCTTTAATTGAGGGAATCATAATTTTTCCAAACACGATCCAATTGTTACTCTGGGTGATGAAGCTTGATACTGCGAGGCCAAGTATATCACTGGAGTGTTGTTGATGGACAACCTCCTTTAATTAGGGAATCATAATTTTCCCAAACACTGGGCTGGATGTTGAGGTAGAATTCTCATCAGCTTATTGTTCACCAGCAGTGCAATAACAGGAAAACTACAGACACTCCATCTGCTGCAAATACACCGACAGCATGTGTCACACTTATAGCTCAAGCTGATTTCACTATTCACGCTGGATCCATTGGCTAATATTTCTTCAGCTGATTTAAGTCACCATTCCCACACAAGTGTCTCCACCATCTTTGACCTCAGCACGACTTGGCTACTTCCTAGAATTCTGTGCAGTATATTTGAATGAGAATCATCCCTCTTGTAAACTGGTACAGATACTGGACCCCTTATCCAGCGTCCCAGAAACAGGAGGGTCTCAAAAACCTATTACACTTGACGCTGACGCCACATGATACAATTTGGAATTGACGCACAGAGTATTTTGTCAAGTCCCAGAAAACTGGACGGAGAGGTGGCAGATGGAGTTTAATCCGGATGAATGCGAAGTGATGCATTTTGGAAGAAATAATGTAGGGAGGAGTTATACAATAAATGGCAGAGTCATCAGGAGTATAGAAACACAGAGGGACCTCGGTGTGCAAGTCCACAAATCCTTGAAGGTGGCAACACAGGTGGAGAAGGTGGTGAAGAAGGCATATGGTATGCTTGCCTTTATAGGACGGGGTATAGAGTATAAAAGCTGACGTCTGATGATGCAGCTGTATAGAACGCTGGTTAGGCCACATTTGGAGTACTGTGTCCAGTTCTGGTCGCCGCACTACCAGAAGGACGTGGAGGCATTGGAGAGAGTGCAGAGAAGGTTTACCAGGATGTTGCCTGGTATGGAGGGTCTTAGCTATGAGGAGAGATTGGGTAGACTGGGGTTGTTCTCCTTGGAAAGACGGAGAATGAGGGGAGATCTAATAGAGGTATACAAGATTATGAAGGGTATAGATAGGGTGAACAGTGGGAAGCTTTTTCCCAGGTCGGAGGTGACGATCACGAGGGGTCACGGGCTCAAGCTGAGAGGGGCGAAGTATAACTCAGACATCAGAGGGACGTTTTTTACACAGAGGGTGGTGGGGGCCTGGAATGCGCTGCCAAGTAGGGTGGTGCAGGCAGGCACGCTGACATCGTTTAAGACTTACCTGGATAGTCACATGAGAGGGGCGAAGTATAACTCAGACATCAGACAAAAGTCCCGTGGCTGGCAGGAGCACCAAGACAAAAGGTCACTGACTATTAAGCAGAAAGTAGAGTTACTGATGCGTCTGGAGAAAGGCACCTCAGGGAAATGGTTAAGCAAATAGAATGGTGTTGGGAAATCACCCATTTATGATCTGAAGAAGCAAATTGAGAAATTAAATGTTATTCTGACAGTGATGTGCCCAAATTAATGGATAATAGGAAAACCCTCCATCAGTTAAAGACTGTCCATGTAGACAAAGTGTTATTAGAGTGAATCATACACTGTCAGAGTGCAACATATCCATTACCATGGCCAAAGCGAAAGTGTTCCATAAAGAGCTAGGCCTAACAACACCATGTTATTGAGCGTCAGGGTGGCAGAACAAGTTTACAAACTGCCATGGTGTGTGTGTGCTGAAAGTATATGGTGAAGAAACCTTCACTGATCATGAAGCTGCAGAGACATACTTGGATGAATTTTCCATGATAATATTGGAAGAAGGTCAAAGAGCAGGGCATGTGAACATGTGTTATTGGTGACAGTCAGAAGATTACATTGTTCAAAGGGATCAGAGTCTTCCCTGTTGTTTACAAGGCCAATCAATAAGTGCACATGGATGACTCAACCAATTTCCCTTGATTGGTCCGAGAGCCATTTTGTCCCTGAAGCCAGGGCTCAGTGTCGGTGTCTGGGGGTTCCTGAGAGCTGCATGGTTATTTTCTCCTCATCAGGAACATTGTTTTCAGAACTTATTTTCTGCCAAATGTGTGTCCTCCATTCAGCCCAAGGATCAATGCATTTTGCGGGCAATTGCGACCAGATACAAGGCTGAACTCATGCACAAAATGCTCATTGCATTGAACAGAGGCTTGGGTGGGAGGGAATTCCAAGTAGTATTCAATGTTAACCATGCACTCTGCAGTGCTGCCAAGGCTGGGCCAATGGTACCCCAAGGTAGTTTGATAAATGGAAGGCACAACCTCAAGCCATTTCCCATGTTCCTAAATGGTGATGGTGAAATTAAACCTGAATTTAGAGTTTTTCATCTCTCTGAGGAAAAAACGTTGCTAAAGATCTATTAGCAGATGTGAAAGTCCTGCTTTCTCTTCCTCAGATGATATGCAATTTGAGTTGTAAAATTATGAAATAATAAAAGTACAATAATGAAATAAAAGTATTTATTTCTCATTCATTCTCCGTGTTTTATCAGCATGCCATCCAGAAACCAGAATCCATAAACTACAGGACATGTTTAAACGGTGTAGTCAGTGCCTGAACCTTCAATATTCACAGCCTGTCTCAGTCCGGTCGATATCTCATCCTCGGTGGTTGTGTAATTTGAGTTGTAAAATTATGAAACAATAAATGTAAAATAATGAACTAAACGCCTTGTCGTCTCTATTTCTCATTCCTTCTCCATAAGACCATAAGACCATAAGACATAGGAGCGGAAGTAAGGCCATTCGGCCCATCGAGTCCACTCCACCATTCAATCATGGTTGATTTCAACTCCATTTACCCGCTCTCTCCCCATAGCCCTTAATTCCTCGAGAAATCAAGAATTTATCAATTTCTGTCTTGAAGACGCTCAACGTCTCGGCCTCCACAGCCATCTGTGGCAATGAATTCCACAGACCCACCACTCTCTGGCTGAATAAATTTCTCCTCATCTCTGTTCTAAAGTGACTCCCTTTTATTCTAAGGCTGTGCCCCCGCGTCCTAGTCTCCCCTGTTAATGGAAACAACTTCCCTACGTCCATCCTATCTAAGCCGTTCATTATCTTGTAAGTTTCTATCAGATCTCCCCTCAACCTCCTAAACTCCAATGAATATAATCCCACGATCCTCAGACGTTCATCGTATGTCAGGCCTACCATTCCTGGGATCATCCGTGTGAATCTCCGCTGGACCCGCTCCAGTGCCAGTATGTCCTTCCTGAGGTGTGGGGCCCAAAATTGCTCACAGTACTCCAAATGGGGCCTAACCAGTGCTTTATAAAGCCTCAGAAGTACATCCCTGCTTTTGTATTCCAAGCCTCTTGAGATAAATGACAACATTACATTTGCTTTCTTAATTACGGACTCAACCTGCAAGTTTACCTTTAGAGAATCCTGGACTAGGACTCCCAAGTCCCTTTGCACTTTAGCATTATGAATTTTGTCACCGTTTAGAAAATAGTCCATGCCTCTATTCTTTTTTCCAAAGTGTACAACCTCGCACTTGCCCACGTTGAATTTCATCAGCCACTTCTTGGACCACTCTCCTAAACTGTCTAAATCTTTCTGCAGCCTCCCCACCTCCTCAATACTACCTGCCCCTCCACCTATCTTTGTATCATCGGCAAACCTGGCCAGAATGCTCCCAGTCCCGTCATCTAGATCGTTAATATATAAAGAGAACAGCTGTGGCCCCAACACTGAACCCTGCGGGACACCACTTGTCACCGGTTGCCATTCTGAGAAAGAACCTTTTATCCCAACTCTCTGCCTTCTGTCTGACAGCCAATCGTCAATCCATGTTAGTACCTTGCCTCGAATACCATGGGCCCTTATTTTACTCAGCAGTCTCCCGTGAGGCACCTTGTCAAAGGCCTTTTGGAAGTCAAGATAGATAACATCCATTGGCTCTCCTTGGTCTCACCTATTTGTTATCTCTTCAAAGAACTCTAACAGGTTTGTCAGGCACGACCTCCCCTTACTAAATCCAAGCTGACTTGTCTTAATCCGACCCTGCACTTCCAAGAATTTAGAAATCTCATCCTTAACGATGGATTCTAGAATTTTGCCAACAACTGAGGTTCGGCTAATTGGCCTATAATTTTCCATCTTTTTTCTTGTTCCCTTCTTGAACAGTGGGGTTACAACAGCGATTTTCCAATCCTCTGGGACTTTCCCTGACTCCAGTGACTTTTGAAAGATCATAACTAACGCCTCCACTATTTCTTCAGCTATCTCCTTTAGAACTCTAGGATGTAGCCCATCTGGGCCCGGAGATTTATCAATTTTCATGTTTTATAAGCACGCCACAAAGAGCCCAAAATCTGCCAAGTCCACAAGACCAGAACATGTTGGATCCCAGACATCCCAGGTATGGGGTCTGGTACCTGTACATTGTAAAATCCTCTCCCATCTGTGAGAAATGCAGCATTTTCCTGCCAGCTTCGAGAAATTTCCTTGATTGGTGATGATGAAATGAAACCTGAATTTAACGGTGTCCGTGTGTCCGAGAAGAAAGATATTTTGTAAATATTGCTGGTATTTTTGAAAGACTTTCCTGTGCTGAAGCCCAGCTGTTGGATGGAGAAGATGTTGAGGATTCTGTAATATTGGCAACAATGCTGAAATTCACTGCCAAGTTCCACACAATGGAATAGACACCATGGTCTTGACCAAGAATAAAGAGAATGAGAGCGGTGATGATGAAGATAAATCTGTCTATTGACAGGTGAATAAGGATCACGGAGGAATTGATTCATGGCATCGATCAGAAGAGCTTCATTACAGAGCAGCATATTATGTGGGTCTAAAAGGGACAAGAGGTGTTTCGGAAAGAAAACCCCATGTACTTGAAACAATTTAAGCTGCAGGACATGTTTAAAAGACACACATTAAACCCTGAACTGTCAACATTCACAGCCTGTGTCTGAATGGCAGCTGTCTCTTCCTCAGTGGATCTGTAATTTGAGTTGTAAAATTATGAAATAATAAATGTACAATAATGAGCTAAAAGCCTTGTCGTCTTTATTTCTCATTCCTTCTCCATGTTTTATCAACCCAGCAGATAGGGCACAAAATCTGCCAAATCAGCCCGAACCTTCAATTTTCACAGCATCTGTCAGTGTGACAGCTGCCTCTCCCTCGGTTGCAATGCAATATGTAAAATTATGAAATAATAAAAGTATAATAATTAAATTAGAAAAGCCTCAGGGTCTTTATTTCTCACTGATTCTCCGTGTTTTACAAGCACGCGATCCAGAACTCCAAATCCACAATTCTGGAACAGGTCCAGTGCCCAACGCCTCCGATACGGGATCCAGTACCTGTACATTGTAAAACCCGGTTCATTCTGCTGCTAATGCAGCATTTTCCTCTTACCTGCCTCAGCCCCGGTGATTGGGGGATTATTTGCTTGATTTCTGTACTTCATCCTGAGTTATATTTCGGTGTCAACAAGCTGAATGCTCGGCTGCTAAAAATGACCGATCAATAGAGGCACACGGGTTGTGGAAACCAAATCGATGTGATCTACAGAGTTTTAGTATCAAAATAAATGTCTGACAATTGTATCAGGCCTGAAGATATTTTACTGAGACAGATGTCCAGGGCATCACTCACCTTGATATGCACTTCCCGACTGTCTCGCCACACCACGGAAGCACCTTGAACCTCTGATGGTGACATGTGTGAGCACCAGTTCCACACAATCAAGCTGAATCAAGAGGCTCAGACTTTCATGGCAGGTCTTGCTGATGTCTGCAGCCCCTGGTAACAAGGCCTCCCCCACAGTGGAGCAGGAGGACATGCATTGCCAATGCTTGTTAAGGTGCCTGTCACTGGAGGATCACATCCTGTCCTCTTCCTTCCCTGCAGTTCTGCTCACTCTTTATTGAAAGGGTTGAAAATAGTGAATTGTGAGAGTGGGAAATGCATTGAGTGGAGTGAAAACAAAGACAGTGTTTGCGCAGGGTGAGAGTGAGACATGGTTTTGAAGGGACAACAGTGAGACTGACTGAGCATTTAGTTTCGAGATGAGGATGTAAGGTAGTGCTGATAATCTGATACGTTGTAAAACTCTATTCATTCAGCATCCAGTAGTTTCCTGTTGTCTGTTTGTCGGTCCTTGTGGGGAGTATGTTCGAACGTTTTTTTCCTGTGGGAAATGGTTTCTGCTTTTCAACAGGGGAGGTGGCGAGCTGTTGGTGAATATCTAGTAAGTGGTCAAGATCCATTTTCCCAAGGTTGAAATTTGTCCTGTACTTTGCGATAAGATTTATTAATATCTAAAATAAATAACTGAATAAAATAATTAAGTCGTTAGTTTAAGATCAGAAGTATATCAGGACAGTTGATGTGTGATGACTGCAGTATGTGGGTGCTCATGGATACTGGTGATTCAGAGCAAGTATGTCTGCAGTGAGTATCTGCGGCTTGAGGAGCTTCCGCTCAGAGACATTCAGCTGGAGTTTGCCACTGCAACATATCAGGGAGGGAGAGTTTTACCTGGAAGCTTAGTTTCAGGAGGCGGTCACACGGCTTCAGAAAAAACTTTCCAGTTTGGAAAGTGGTCAGGGACAGGAGGATGTGACGGCTGCTGAGGTAGGTAAGGGAACCCAGAGGACAGGAGTGCAGAAGTGTCAGCTACTGCAATTGTACAACAGTGCTACCAAATAAACCTGTCGGACTTTAACCTGGTGTTGTGAGACTTCTTACTGTATTGTCCAACATGTTTGAGGTTCTTTCAGCTGGTTTGGATGAGAGTGGAGAATAAAGGGTGGATGAGTCATCGAGTTTTACAGCATGGAAATAGGCCCTTCGGCCCAACTTGTCCATGCCGCCCAATTTTTACCACTAAACTAGTCCCAATTGCCCACATTTGGTCCATATCCCTCTACCCATCTTCCTCATGCAACTGTCTAAATGTTTTTTTTTAATGCAAAATTACACCCGCCTCTACTACGGCCTCTGGCAGCTTGCTCCTGACACTCACCACCCTCTGAGTGAAAAGGTTGCCCCTCTGTAAACTTTTGTATCTCAGTGAGATTTGCTCGTGTTATTGGGGAGCGTTTAAACTATATTTTCAGGGGGATATGAACCAGAGTGCCAGAGCAGATAGTGGAGCAGGGTTAGAAAGACAGGTTAGATCAAGCAAAATCGCAAACGGAAGGGTAGAGTGTGGTGGAAATAATGTTTTGAGTTGTGTCTATTTCAATGCCAGGAGTATTGTGGGGAAGGCAGATGAGCTGAAGGCGTGGATAGACACATGGAAATATGACATTATAGCCATTAGTGAAACTTGGCTACAGGAGGGGCAGGACTGGCAGCTCAATGTTCCAGGGTTCCAATGTTTCAGGCGGGATAGAGGCAGAGGGATAAATGGTGGGGGGGGGGGGGGGGGGGGGGTGGCATTGTTGCTCAGGGAAACTGTTACAGCGGTACTCAGGCAGGATAGATTAGGGAGCTTGTCTACAGAGGCCCTATGGGTGGAGCTGAGAAACAGGAAAGATATGACCACATTAATGGGCTTGTGTTATAGACCACCCAATAGTCAGCGAGAATTGGAGGAGCAAATCAGCGGAGAGATAGCTGACAACTGCAAGAAACACAAAGTTGTGATAGTAGGGGATTTTAATTTTCCACATAAAGATTGGGACTCGCATACTGTTCAAGGTTTAGACGGGGTAGAGTTTGTAAAATGTGTTCAGGAGAATTTTCTACATCAGTATATAGAGGTGCCAACTAGAGAGGATGCGATATTGGATCTTCGATTGGGAAATGAGTTAGGGCAGGTGATGGATGTGAGTGTGAGGGAACACTTTGGATCCAGTGATCATAATGCCATTAGTTTCCACTTGATCGTGGATAAGGAAAGATCTGGTCCTCGGGTTGAAGTTCTGAACTGGAAAAAGTCCAAATTTGATGACATGAGAAGGGATCTGGGAAGTGTGGATTGGCACAGGCTGTTCTCTGGTAAGGATGTAAATGGAAAGTGGGAGGCCTTCAAAGGAGAAATTTTGAGAGTGCAGTGTTTGTATGTTCCTGTCAGGATTAAAGGCAAAGTAAATCGGAATAAGGAACCTTGGTTCTCGAGGGAGATTGTAACACTGATTAAGAGGAAGAGAGAGTTGTATGAAATGTACAGGCAGCAAGGAACAGATCAGATGCTCGAGAAGTATAAAAAGTGCAAGAAGCTACTTAAGAGGGAAATCAGGAGTGCTAAAAGAAGACATGAGGTTGCTTTGGCAGACAGAGTGAAGGGAAATCCAAAGAGCTTCTATAGGTATGTTCGCAGCAAAAGGATCGTGAGGGATAAAATTGGTCCACTTGAAGACCAGAGTGGTAGACTGTGTATGGAACCAAAAGAGATGGGGGAGATACTAAATGGTTGTTTTGCATCCGTATTTACTGAGGAAACGGGCATGGCGTCTACGGAAATAGGGCAAACTGGTAGGGAGGCCATGGAACCTTTACAGATTAAAGGGGAGGAGGTGCTCGCTGTCTTGAGGCAAATCAGAGTGGATAAATCCCCAGGACCGGACAGGGTATTCCCACGGACCTTGAGGGAAGCTAGTGTTGAACTTGCAGGGGCCCTGACAGACATATTTAAAATGTCAGTATTCACAGGGGAGGTGCCGGATGATTGGAGGGTGGCTCATGTTGTTCCTTTGTTTAAAAAAGGTTCCAAAAGAAATCCGGGAAATTATCGGCCAGTAAGTTTGATGTCGGTGGTGGGCAAGTTATTGGAAGGTGGGATAAGGGATGGGATCTACACATATTTGGATAGACAGGGACTTATTAGGGAGAGTCAACATGGCTTTGTGCGTGGTAGGTCATGTTTGACCAATCTATTAGAGTTTTTCGAGGAGGTGACCAGGAAAGTGGATGAAGGGAAGGCGGTGGATGTTGTCTACCTGGATTTCAGCAAGGCCTTTGACAAGGTCCCTCATGGGAGGTTAGTTAGGAAGGTTCAGTCGCTAGGTATACATGGGGAGGTAGTAAATTGGTTTAGACACTGGCTCAATGGAAGAAGCCAGAGAGTGGTTGTGGAGGATTGCTTCTTTGAGTGGAGGCCTGTGACTAGTGGTGTGCTGTCGGGATCGGTGTTTTGGTCCATTGTCCAATAGAATTTAACGCAGACAAGTGTGAGATATTGCACTTTGGAAGGACAAATCAAAGTAGAACGTACAGGGTAAATGGTAGGACTCTGAAGAGTGCAGCTGAACAGAGGGATCTGGGAATACAGGTACAGAATTCCCTAAAAGTGATGTCACAGGTGGATAGGGTCGTAAAGAGTGCCTTTGGTTCATTGGCCTTTATAAATCGGAGTATCGAGTATAAAAGTTGGAGTGTTATGGTAAGGTTATATAAGGCATTGGTGAGGCCGAATTTGGAGTATTGTGTACAGTTTTGGTCAGCTAGTTACAGGAAGGATGTAAATAAGATTGAAAGAGTGCAGAGAAGGTTCACAAGGATGTTGCCGGGACTTGAGAAGCTGAGTTACAGAGATAGATTGAATAGGTTCGGACTTTATTCCCTGGAGCGTAGAAGATTGAGGGGAGATTTGATAGATCTGTATAAGATTTTGATGGGTACAGATAGAGTGAATGCAAGCAGGCTTTTTCCGCTGAGGCTCGGGGAGAAAAAACCAGAGGGCATGGGTTAAGGGTGAAAGGAGAAAAGTCACTTTTAACATTTAAGAACAACTTGGACGGGTTCATGGATGAGAGGGGTGTGGAGGGATATGGTCCAAGTGCAGGTCAGTGGGACTAGGCATAAAATGGTTCGGCACAGACAAGAAGGGCCAAAGGGCCTGTTTCTGAGCTGTAATTTTCTATGGTTCTATGGTTCTATGGTTCCTCTCTCACCTTAAACCTATGCCCTCTAGTTTTAGACTCCCTCACCTTTGGGAAAAGATGTTAACTCTCTCGCTCATCTATGCCTCTCATTATTTTATCAACCTCTGTAAGGTCACCCCTAAACCTGCTGCGTTCCAGGGAAAAGTCCCAGTCTATCCAGACTCTCCTTCTAACTCAAGCCATCAAGCCTCTGTAGCATTCTAATAAATATTTTCTGCACTCTTTCTAGTTGAATAATATCCTTTATCGAATAGGGTGACCAGAACTGTACATGCTATTCCAAGTGTGGCACGGTAGCACAGTGGTTAGCACTGCTGCTTCACAGCTCCAGGGACCTGGGTTCAATTCCCGGCTTGGGTCAGTGTCTGTGTGGAGTTTGCACATTCTCCTCGTGTCTGTGTGGGTTTCCTCTGGGTGCTCCGGTTTCCTCCCACAGTCCAAAGATGTGCGGGTTAGGTTGATTGGCCATGCTAAAATTGCCCCTTAGTGTCCTGGGATGCGTAGTTTAGAAGGATTAGCGGGTAAAATATGTAGGGATATGGGGCTAGGGCCTGAGTGGGATTGTGGTCGGTGCAGACTCGATGGACCGAATGGGCTCTTTCTGTACTGTAGGGTTTCTATGTTTCTATGTTTAATGTCTTGTACAACTGCAACAAGTCGTCCCAAATCCAGTATTCAATGTTCTGGCCAATAAAACCAAGCATGCGGAATGCCATCAAAGAACAGTACAGCACAGAAAACAGGCCCTTCGGCCCTCCAAGCCTATGCCACTCCTTGGTCCAACTAGACCAATCGTTTGTATCCTCCATTCCCAGGCTGCTCATGTGACTATCCAGGTAAGTCTTAAACGATGTCAGTGTGCCTGCCTCCACCACCCTACTTGGCAGCGCTTTCCAGGCCCCCACCACCCTCTGTGTAAAAAACGTCCCTCTAATACCTGAGTTATACTTCACCCCTCTCACCTTGAGCCGGTGACCCCTTGTGATCGTCACTTCTGATCTGGGAAAAACCTTCCTCACGACCTTATCCACCTGTAACTCCACTTTCAAGGAGTTATGAACGTGTACCTCTCCCAAATGCCCTACCATTAACTGAATAAGTCCTACCGTGGTTCAATCTACCAAAATGAATCACCTCCCATTTATCTAAATTAATCTCCATCTGCCATTCGTCAGCCCACTGGCCCAATTGATCAAGTTCTCGTTGCAATCTGAGATAACCTTCTTCACTGTCCACTATGCCACCAATCTTGGTATCATCTGCAAACTTGCTAACCATCCCTCCTAAATTCTCATCCAACTCATTAATATAAATAACAAATAACACTGATCCCTCAGGCACTCCGCTGGTCACAGGCCTCCAGTTTGAAAAATAACCCTCTACAACCCTCTGGCTTCTGTCATCAAGCCAATTTTGTATCCATTTAGTTACCTCATCCTGGATCCCGGAGGTTTTAACCTTATGCAACAACCTACCACGTGGTACATTGTCAACGTCCTTTGCTAAAGTCTATAGACAACATCAACTGCACTGCCCTCATCTACCTTCCTGGTTTCCCCTTCAAAAAATTCAACCAAATTTGTGAGACACGAGTTTCCACTCACAAAGCCATGCTGATTGTCCCTAATCAGTCCTTGCGCCTCTAAACGCCTGTACATCCTTTCTCTCAAAATACCTTCCAACACCTTACCCACCACAGATGTGAGGCTCGCTGGCCTGTAGTTACCAGGTTTTCCCCAACAGCCCTTTTTAAACAAAGGCAAACCAGTTGCCACCCTCCAACCTTCAGGCACCTCACCTGGGACAATCGATTATTCAAATATCTCTGTTAGGGGACCCGTAATTTCCTCCCTAGCCTCCCACAATATCCTGGGATACACTTCGTCAGGTCCCGGGGATTTATCTACCTTGATGCGCTTTAAGACTTGCAGCACCTTCTTCTCCGTTATAGGTACACTCCTCAAGACATCACTATTTATTTCCCCAAGTTCCCGAACATCCATACTTTTCTCAGTTAACCAGAGCTCTATGCTCTGAAATTAGCAAAATGCTGTTAAACGTTGAAGTATATTTATTACTCACAGGTAGGCTTACATTGACACTGCAATGAAGTTACTGTGAAAATCCCTGGCTCGCCACACTTTGGCGCCTGTTTGTGTACTTTGAGGGAGAATTTGGCATGGCCAATGCGCCTAACCAGCTCGTCTTTGGATATTAAGGGACAATCTAGCATGGACAATCCACCTCACCGAAACATTTTTGGACTGTGAAGAAGCCGGTGCATCCGGAGGAAACCCACGCAGACACGGGGAGAACGTGCGAACAGACAGTGACCCGAGGCCAGAATTGAACTCGGGTCCCTGGCGCTGTGAGGCAGCAGTGCTAACCACTTTGCCACTGTGCTATGCCATGCTGGGAATGTGTGTGAGGGTGGGGAAGAGGACGGTGCGGGGCAATATCTGATTAACCTTCAGAAGAATGATAAAGCAGCTCCAATTAGATGGGACACATTTTGTCCACTTCCTGTATGAAATCAAAGAGCTGCAGAAAGCCAATGTTAGATTTGCTTTCCAATTCATGATTGTTATTTGTGCTCACAAGTTAAAATTCATCACCCCGACCACAGCTCTCCCTCCCAACGCCCACCACAAGGAAGAATGATTCCTCAAGCGAGGGGAAACAGCAGGTGAATCAAGTTCACAGAATCACAGAATCACAGAATACCACAGAGCAGAAGAGGCCCTTCAGCCCATCCAGTCTGCACCGACGCATGAACTGCCCTGACCTGCCCACCCAATCCCACTTGCCAGCAGTCCCATAGCCCTGAATGTTATGACGCGCCAAATTCTCATCCAGGTACTTTTTAAAGGATGTGAGGCATCCCACCTCCACCACCCTCCCACGCAGCGCATTCCTGACCATCAAAACCATTTGAGTAAAAACGTTTTTCGTCAAATCCCCCTGAAACCTCCCACCCTTCATTTTTAACTTGTGTCCCCTTGTAACTGACCCTTCAAATAACAGGAACAGCTGCTCCCTCTCCACCCTGTCCACATCCCTCATCATCTTCAACACCTCAATCGGGTCGCCCCTCAGTCTTCGCTGCTACAATGAAAACAACGCAAGCCTATCCAACCTCTCCTCCTACCTTAAATGTTCCACCCCAGGCAGTATCCTGGTGAATCTCCTCTGCACCCCCCACAGTGCAGTCACATCCTTCCTATAATGTGGTGACCAGAACTGCACACAGTACTCCAGCCGTGGCCTCGCCAACGCTCATACCTCTAATACAACTCCATCATGACATCTCTGCTTTTGTCATCTATACCTCGACTGACAAAGTTGAACAGTAATACTCCAGCAAAGACTAATCACTGGCAACCCCTCATCACACCTCAGTAGCTATAGAAGCTGGTCGGGTCTGTGGTCCCATGAGCTGTCACTCTGGTCAGGAGGGAACCACTGCCGTTCCATCAGCCCAGGTGTTCTGCTCCGGGGAGCAACTTCACTCTCTCCAAAGTTAGGAGGTGATGGGAGGGAGCCTCCTCATAGCAGACGTCATGTATACTCTTTTTTGGGTGGAGCGGTATCACAGTGGACAGCGCTGCTGCCTCAACAACAAGGGACCGGGTTCAGTTCCCGGCTTGGACCACTGCCTGTGCAGAGTCTGCAGGTTCTCCCCATGTCTGCGTGGGTTTCCTCCGGTTTCCTTCCACAGTCTGAAAGACGTGCTGGTTAGTTGCATTGGCCATGCGAAATTTTCCCTCAGAGTACCCGAACAGGAGCCGGAGTGTGGTGACTAGGGGATTTTCACAGTAACTTCATTGTAGTGTTAATGTAAGCCTACTTGTGACACGGATAAATATATTTTAATCGGTTGCAATCACCGACCAGGAACTCAATTGGCAGCGAGAATAGGATAGTAACTGGCTCCAGCTTGACCGATAGTGGATCAGTGTGTTTTCTGAGAGAAGCGATGGTGTCTGCCTCTGGCATAAACCATGGCCATTTACTGAGGTCTCACACTGAAGGTCTTCTCTTTAATACACAGCAGAAACACTCCTGAGACTCGGCAGAACAACCTATTAGAGTAATCAATTACAGGTGAGAAAACAAACAACACACTGCAATGCTGGCGCTGAGAAGGAGCAATGATTGGATTTGATTTGAATTATTATTGTCACATGTATTAGTGTACAGTGAAAAACATTGTTTCTTGCAAGCTATACAGACAAAGCATACCCTTCAAAAAGGAGAGGATGCAGAATGTAGTGTTACCATCATAGCTGGAGAAATATCAACTTAATATAATAATAAGGTATTACATTATATATATATATATTATATATGGTATCTATATATATATATTATATATGGTTACCTAATTAATATAAGATGGGTCCATTCAAAAGTCTGATGGCAGCAGGGAAGAAGCTGCTCTCGCATCCGTCGGTACATGGCCTTAGACTTTTGCATCTTTTCCCCGATGGAAGTAGGTGGAAGAGAGAATATCCGGGGTGCGTGGGGTCCTTGATTATACCGGCTGCCCCCGGAGGAAACCCATGCAGACACGGGGAGAATGTGCGGACTCCACACAGACAATGACCCGAGGTCGGATTCGACCCAGGATCCCTGGCGCTGTGAGGGAGCACTAACGAGATGGTGACTGTGCCAAGGCTGCATTTCCTGCCCACAAGTTACTGTTTAGCATGAGGTGCTTGGATTTCCTTTTGAATGTGTGGCCCCTTTGAGAATGTTACTGATACAATGGTGTAAGGCAGGCATTCTCTGCTTTTCACACAGCGCTGGTCAAGTTTCTAAAGCTTATTTATTCATGTAACAAGTGGGCTCACATGAACAGTGCAATGACGTTGCTGTGAAAATCTCCCAGTTGCCACACTCCGGCGCCTGTTCGGGTTCACTGAGGGAGGATTTAGCATGATCAATGCAACTAAGCAGCACGTCTTCTGGTCTGTGGGAGGAAACCGGGGCACCCGGAGGAAACCCATGCAGACACGGGGAGAACGTGCAGACTCCACACAGACAGTGACCCAAACCAGGGATCAAACCCGGGTCTCTGGCACTGTGAGGCAGCAGTGCTAACCACTGTGCCACCATGTCACTCATACATACAAAGAACAAAGGAAAGTACAGCACCGGAACAGGCCCTTCGGCCCTCGAAGACCCTACCCCCCCCCCACCCCATGACTGTATCCAGCAGTCCAAACAGAAGGATGATGCTCTGGAATGTCCACATTATGGTAAATTATCAAGCTCAGCGTCTCCTGTATTGTGAATTCTCGCTTTATAAACAAGTGTGCTGCTCCCAACTGGTTCTCTGGCTCTTGGCTTCATGTGGAGCCTGTGACCTGGCAGAGGAATGAGCCAAGGTGACGATACTCTTGGCGAGGATGAAGAAAGGGTTGTTGCAATCTATAGGAGAGACGTAAAGGACGGGGGAGCTGGTGCGAGATGGATTGAAGAATGATGTATTTTTCCGGGACTTGCCTTAATATTTCCCGGAATTAACCAGCAGTTTGCTGAACATTTCAACATTTACATGTCAACTGAACATGAGAACGCTGCGTGGGAATGAAAGCAAATGGAGTCAGTAAATGAATACAAAAACAGAAAATGCTGGGAGATCTCAGCAGGTCTGACAGTATCTGTGGAGAGAGAATAGAGCCAATGTTTCACGTCTGTGTGACCCTTCCTCAGGGTCCATTCGTGAGACCATTTTGATGATAATGTAAGCAAAGTTGTCAGTAAAGGAGACTATATCCTGAGGGTGTCATCCAAGGTAATCAATAATCAACAAAGAACAAAGGAAAGTACAGCACAGGAACAGGCCCTTCGGCCCTCCAAACCTATGCCAATCATGATGCCCTAACTAAACTACAAAAAACAACTTCTGCCCTTACCCGGGACTGTCTGGGGTGAGGACCTTTAAACGATCACTATTACTAAAGAGGTAGTGCTCGGTAGGCTAATGGGACTAAAGGTAGACAGGTCCCCTGGTCCAGATGGAATGCATCCCAGGGTTCTAAAAGAAACGGCAGAAGTAATAGCAAATTCATTAGTTGTAATTTATCAAAATTCACTGGACTCTGGGGAGGTGCCAGCTGATTGGAAAACAGCTAATGTAACGCCACTGTTTAAAATAGGAGGTAGACAAAAGGCAGGTCACTACAGGCCGGTTAGCTTAACATCCGTAGTTGGGAAAATGCTGGAATCTATCATTAAGGAAGACATAACAGGACACCTGGAAAAGAATGGTTCAATCAAGCAGACGCAGCATGGATTCTTGAAGGGAAAGCCATGTTTGACTAATTTACTGGAATTGTTTGAGGATACGACGAGTGCAGTTGACAGAGGGGAACCGGTGGATGTTGTGTAAATTGATTTCCAGAAGGCATTCGATAAGGTGCCTCACAAAAAGGTTGCTGCATAAGATAAAGGTACACGGAGTTGGGGGTAAAGTGTTAGCGTGGATTGAGGATTGGCTATCAAACAGAAGGCAGAGAATCGGAATAAATGGGTGCTTTTCCGGTTGGCAATCAGTGACTAGTGGCGTGCCGTAGGGATCGGTGCTGGGGCCTCAACTATTTACCATATACATAGACGATCTGGAGGAGGGGACCGAGTGTAGGGTAACAAAGTTTGCGGATGACACAAAGATGAGTGGGAAAGCAAATTGCGTGGAGGACAAAGAGAGTCTGCAGTGAGATTTGGATCGGCTAAGTCAGTGGGCAAGGATCTGGCAGATGGAGTATAACGTTGGTAAGTGTGAGGTTATCCACTTTGGAAGGAATAATAGTAAAATGGACTCTTATTTAAACGGTGAAGAATTACAACATGCTACTGTGCAGAGGGACCTGGGGGTCCTTGTGTATGAATCACAAAAACTCAGTTTGCAGGTGCAGCAGGTGATCAAGAAGGCAAATGGAATGTTGGCCTTTATCGCGAGAGGGATGGAGTATAAAAGCAGGGAGGTCATGCTGCAACTGTACAGGGTACTGGTGAGGCCGCACCTAGAGTACTGGGTACAGTTTTGGTCCCCTTATTTAAGAAAGGATATATTAGCTATGGAGGGGGTACAGAGAAGGTTCACCAGGTCGAATACGGAGATGAGGGGGTCAGCTTATGAGGAGAGATTGAGTAGACTGGGCCTGTACTCATTGGAGATTAGAAGGTTGAGGGGAGATCTTGTGGAGACATAAACGATAATGAAGGGGCTAGACAGGGTAGAAGAAGTGAGGTTATTTCCACTTACAATGTAAACAAGAACTAGGGGGCTTAGCCTCAAAATATGGGGGAGTCAATTTAGAACAGAGTTGAGGAGGAACTTCTTCTCCCAGAGCGGAGTGAATCTTTAGAATTCTCTGCCCAATGAAGCAGTCGATGCTACCTCGTTAAATGTGTTTAAGTCACAGATAGATAGATTTTTAACCATAAGGGAATTAAGGGTTATGGGGAGCGGGCGGGTAAGTGGAACTAAACCCACTATCAGATCAGCCATGATCTTATTGAATGGCGGAGCAGGCTTGAGGGGCTAGATGGCCTACTCCTGCTCCTAATTCTTATGTTCTTATGTTCCAACATTACAGTCTACTGTTGTCAGATTCTGATCCAGTATTGTAACATCCCATTCTATTATTCCCAGATCGTGATCCAGTATTGGAACATTACAGTCTATCGTTCTCAGATTCTGATACATTATGGGAACATTACAGTCTATCGTTCTCAGATTCTGATACATTATGGGAACATTACAGTCTATTGTTCTCAGATTCTGAACCAGTATTAGAACATTACCGTCTATTGTTCTCAGATTCTGATCCATTACAGGAAAAGTGCAGTCTATTTTTCTCAGATTCTGAACCAGGATTGGAACATTACAGCCTATTGTTCTCAGAGTCCGATCCATTATTCGAACATTGCAGTCTGTTGTTCTCAGATTCTGATCCAGTATTGGAACATCCCGGTCTATTGTACCCAGATTCTGATGCCGCATTGGAAACTGACAGTGTATTGATCTCTGATTCTGATCCAGTATTGGAACATTGCAGCCTATCGTGCTCTGGTTCTGAGCCAGTATTATAACATCCAGGACCACTGTTTCCAGATTCTGCTCCATTATTGGAACTTTTCATTCCATTGTTCTCAGATTCTGACCCATTATTGGAAAATTGCAGTCTGTTTTTCTACGGTTCTGAACCAATATTGGGACAATCCAGTCTATTGTTCTCAGATTCTGATCCATTACAGGAAAATTGCAGTCTATTTTTCTCAGATTCTGAACCAGGATTGTAACATTACAGCCTATTGTTCTCACAGTCCGATCCATTATTCGAACATTGCCGTCTGTTGTTCTCAGATTATGATCCAGTATTCGAACATTGCAGTCTATTGTTCTCAGATTCTGATCCATCATTGCAACATTAATGTCCTTTGTTCTCGGATTATGATCCTTTATTGGAACATTACAGTCCATTGTCCTCAGATTCTGAACAATTATTGAAACATTACCATCTTTTGTTCTCAGATTCTGATCCCGTATTGAAACTTTAGAGTACTGTTCTCAGATTATGATCCTTTATTGGAACATTGCAGTCCATTGTTCTCAGATTATGACCCAGTCTTGGAACATTTCAGTCTATTGTTCTCAGATTCTGGTCCAGTATTATTAAATCCATGTCTATTGTTCCCAGATTCTGATCCAGTATTGGAACATTGCAGTCTCTTGTTCTCAGATTCTGATCCAGTATTGGAACATTCCGGTCCATTGTTCCCACATTCTGATCCAGTATTGGAACATTGCAGTCTCTTGTTCTCAGATTTTGATCAAGTTTCGAAACATTGCCGTCTATTGATCTGAGATTCCGATTCATGATTGGAATGTTAGAGACTATTGTTCTAAGTTTCTGATCCATTATTTGTACATTGCAGTCTATTGTTCTCAGATGCTGATCCAGTATTAGATCATGACTGTATTTTTATCGGAATCTAGTCTGTATTGTAACATTACAGACTATAGTTCTCAGATTCTGATCAATTATTGGAACATTGCAGTCTGCTGTTCTCAGGTTCTGATCCAGGATTGGAACATTACAGTGTATTGTTCTTCGAATCCTATCCATTGCTGGAACATCCCGGTCCATTGTTTCCAGCTTCTCATCCATTATTGGAACATCCCAGTCTATTGTTCCCAGATTCTGATCCATAATGGAACATTGCAGTCTATTGTTCTCCGATTCTAATCCAGTATTGGATCATTACAGTGTATTGTTCTCAGATTCCGATCCAGTATTGGAACATTACGATCTATTGTTCTCAGATTCAGATCCATTATTGAACCATTGCAGTCTATTGTTCTCAGATTTTGATCCATTATTGGAACATCCCTTTCCATTGTTCACAGACTCTGAACCAGGATTGGAACATTACAGTCTATTGTTCTCAGAATCTGAGCCAGTATTGGAACATTGAAGTCTATTGTTCTCAGATTCTGATCAATGATTGGAACATTACAGCCTATTGTTCTCAGAGTCCGATCCAGTATTCGAACTTTGCAGTGTATTGTTCTCAGATTCTGATCCAGTACTGGAACATTACAATCTCTTTTTCACAGAAACTGATCCATTATTGGAAATTTGCAGTCTGTTTTTTTCTCAGAGTCTGAACCAGTATTGGAACATTACAACCGCTAGTTCCCAGAATCCGATCCAGTATTCAAACATTGCAGTCTATTGTCCTCAGATTCTGATCCAGTATTGGAACATTATAGTCTACCGTTCTCAGATTATGATCCAGTATTGGAACATTGCAGTCTACTGTTCTCAGATTATGATCCAGTATTGGAACAACCCGGACCATTGTTCCCACATTCTGATCCAGTATTGGAACTTGCGGTCCCTTTTTCTCAGATTCTGATGCAGGATTGAAACTTTGCAGTCTATTGATCTCAGATTCTGATCCATTATTGGAACATTGCAGTCTATTGTTCTCAGATTCTGATCCAGTATTGTAACATTACAGAGTATTGTTCTCAGAATGTGATCCATTATTGGAACATCCCGGTCTATTGGTCCCAGATTCTAATCCAGTACTGGAACATTGCAGTCTCTTGCTCTCAGCTTCTGATCCAGTTTAGGAATATTACATTCTATTGTTCTCAGATTCTGATCCAGAATTGTAACATCCCGGTCATTTGTTCCCAGATTCTAATCCATTATTGGAACATTACAGCCTATTGTTCTCAGACTCTGATCAATTATTGGAACATTGCAGTCTACTGTTCTCAGGTTCTGATCCAGTATTGGAACATTACAGTGTATTGTTCTTAGAATCCAATCCATTATTGGAACATCCCGGTCCATTGATTCCAACTTCTGATCCATGTTCTGCCGGGCGGCATGGTAGCACAGTGGTTAACACTGCTGCTTCACAGCTCCAGGGACCTGGGTTCGATTCCCGGCTCGGGTCACGGTCTGTGTGGAGTTTGCACATTCTCCTCGTGTCTGCGTGGGTTTCCTCCGGGTGCTCCGGTTTCCTCCCACAGTCCAAAGATGGGCGGGTTAGGTTGATTGGCCATGCTAAAAATTTCCCTTAGTGTCCTGAGATGCGTAGGTTGGAGGGATTAGTGGGAAGATATGGGGGTAGGGCCTGGGTGGGATTGTGGTCGGTGCAGACTCGATGGGCCGAAAGGCCTCTTTCTGTACTGTAGGGTTTCTATGATTTCTATGATTATTGGAACATTCCAGTCTATTGTTCTCAGATTCTGATCCAGTATTGGAACATTGCAGTCTGTTGTTCTCAGATTCTGGTCCAGTATTGGAACATTGCAGTCTGTTGTTCTCAGATTCTGGTCCAGTATTGGAACATTGCAGTCTGTTGATCTCAAATTCTAATCCTGTATCGGAACATTAAAGTCTATTTGTCTCAAATTCTAATCCTGTGTTGGAACATTGCAGTCTATTGTTCGTAGATTCTGATCAATTATTGGAACATTACAACCTATTGTTCTCAGATTCTGATCCCGTATTGGAACTTTACAGAGTATTGTTCTCAGATTCTGATCCATTATTGGAAAATTGCAGTCTATTTGTCTCAGAAACTGAACCAGTATTGGAAAATTACAGTCTATTGTTCCCAGATTCTGATCCATAATGGAACCTTGCACTGTATTGTTCTCAGATTCTGATCCTTTAGTGCAACATTCCAGTCTGTTGTTCTCAGATTCTGATCCAATATTCGAACATTGCATTCTCTTGTTCTAAGATTCTGATCCATTATTGGAACATTACAGTCCATTGTTCTCAGATTCTGATCAACTAATGAAACATTACCGTCTTTTGTTCTCAGATTCTGATCCCGTATTGGAACCTAACAGAGTATTGTTCTCAGATTATGATCCTTTATTGAAACGTTACAGTCCATTGTTCTCAGATTCTGATCAATTATTGAAACATTACCCTATTTTTTTCTGAGATTAGGATCCTTTATTGGAACATTACATTCCATTGCAGTCTCTTCATAGAAATCATAGAAACCCTACAGTGCAGAAGGAGGCCATTCGGCCCATCGAGTCTGCACCGACCACAATCCCACCCAGGCCCTACCCCCACATATTTTTCCCGCTAATCCCTCTAACCTACACATCCCAGGACTCTAAGGGGCAATTTTTTTTAACCTGGCTAATCAGCCTAACCCGCACATCTTTGGACTGTGGGAGGAAACCGGAGCACCCGGAGGAAACCCACGCAGACACGAGGAGAATGTGCAAACTCCACACAGATAGTGACCCGAGCCGGGAATCGAACCCGGGACCCTGGAGCTGTGAAGCAGCAGTGCTAACCACTGTGCTACCGTGCCGCCAATTGTTCTCAGATTCTGATCCGTTATTGGAACATTGCAGTCTGTTGTTCTCAAATTCTGATCCGTTATTGGAACATTGCAGTCTACTGTTCTCAGGTTCTGATCCAGTATTGGAACATTACAGTGTATTGTTCTTCGAATCCTATCCATTATTGGAACATCCCGGTCCATTGTTCCCACATTCTGATCCAGTTTTGAAACATTGCCGTCTATTGATCTGAGATTCCGATTCATTTTTGGAATGTTAGAGACTGTTGTTCTCAGATTCTGATCCATTATTTGAACATTGCAGTCTATTGTTCTCAGATTCTGATCCAGTAATAGAACATGACAGTGTATTTTTCTCAGATTCTAATCCGTATTGGAACATTGCAGCCTATAGTACTCAGATTCTGATCAATTATTGGAACATTGCAGTCTACTGTTCTCAGACTCTGATCCAGTATTGGAACATTACAGTGTATTGTTCTTCGAATCCTATCCATTATTGGAACATCCCGGTCCTTTCTTTCCAGCTTCTCATCCATTATTGGAACATCCCAGTCTATTGTTCTCAGATTCTGATCCATTATTGGAACATTGCAGTCTATTTCTCTCAGATTCTAATCCAGTATTGGAACATGATAGTGTGTTGTTCTCAGATTCTGATCCATTCATGGAACATCCATTTCTATTGTTCTCAGATTCCAATCCAGTATTGGAACATTGCAGACTATTGTTCTCAGATTTCGATCCAGTATCGGAACAATTCAGTATATTGCTCTCAGATTCTGATCCATAATTGGAACATCCCTTTCCATTGTTCCCAGACTCTATATGGTTGGGTCTTTTTCTAAATGGAGGTCGGTCACCAGTGGTGTGCCCCAGGGATCTGTTCTGGGACCTTTGCTGTTTGTCATTTTCAGAAATGACCTGGATAATGAAGTGGAGGGATGGGTTGGTATGTTTGCCGATGACACGAAGGTTGGTGGGGTGGTGAATAGTCTGGAGGGATGTCAGAAGTTACAGAGGGAGATAGATAGGATGCAAGACTGGGCGGAGAAGTGGCAGATGGACTTCAACCCAGATAAATGCGTAGTGGTCCATTTTGGCAGGTCAAATGGGATGAAGGAGTGCAATCATAGAAATCATAGAAAATCATAGAAACCCTACAGTGCAGAAGGAGGCCATTCGGCCCATCGAGTTTGCACCGACCACAATCCCACCCAGGCCCCACCCATTTTACCCGCTAATCCCTCTAACCTACACATCCCAGGACTCTAAGGGGCAATTATTAACCTGGCCAATCAACCTAACACGCACATCTTTGGACTGTGGGAGGAAACCGGAGCACCCGGAGGAAACCCACGCAGACACGAGGAGAATGTGCAAACTCCACACAGACAGTGACCCGAGCCGGGAATCGAACCCGGGACCCTGGAGCTGTGAAGCAGCAGTGCTAACCACTGTGCTACCGTGCCGCCCTACGTGTTTCCCAATAAAAAGGGAAAGATTCTTAGTACTGTAGAGGATCAGAAGGACCTTGGGGTCCGGGTCCATATGACTCTAAAATAGGCCCTGCAGGTCGAGGAGGTGGTTAAGAAGGCGTATGGTGTGCTGGCCTTTAACAATCGAGGGATTGAGTTTAGGAGGCCGGTGATAATAATGCAGCTATATCAGACCCTCGTCAGACCCCACTTGGCGTACTGTGCTCAGTACATGGAGAGAACATGCAGATTCCACACAGGCAGTGACACAAGCCGGGAACCGAACCCGGGTCCCTCACTCTGTGAGGCAGCAGTGCTAACCACTCCGTCACGGCTACACCCTTTATAGATTGGACATAACGTCTGCTATGAGGAGGCTTCCTCCCACCACCTCCTAACTTTGGAGAGAGTGAAGTTGCTTCCCCGCAGCAGAATACCTGGGCTGATGGAACGGCAGTGGTTCCCTCCTGACCAGAGGGACGGCTCACGGGACCACAGGCCCGACCAGCGTCTATTGCTGCTGAGGTGTGATGAGGGGTTGCCAGCGATTCCTCGTTGCTGGAATATTACTGTTCAACTTTGTCAATCGTGGTATAAATTACAAAAACGTAGAGGTCATGATGAAGTTGTATAGGAGCGTTGGTTTGGCCACAGCTGGAGTACTGTGTGCAGTTCTGGTCGACACATTATAGGAAGGATGTGATTGCACTGGAGGTGGTGCAGAGGAGATTCACCAGGATACTGCCTGGGATGGAACATTTAAGCTATGAAGAGAGGTTGGATAGGTTTGGTTTGTTCTCTCTGGAGCAAAGACTGAGGGGTGACCTGATCGAGGTGTACAAGATTATGAAGGACATGGACAGGGTGGAGAGAGAGCAGCTGTTCCCCTGAGCTGAAGGGTCAGTTACGAGGAGGCAACATTTAAAAATGAGGTGTGGGAGATTTAGGTGGTATACTATGGACAGTCTTATTAAAATTCCAGTTGGTGACAATAGTCTTATAAGCACTTTCATAGATAGAACATAGAACAGTACAGCACAGAACAGGCCCTTCGGCCCACGATGTTGTGCCGAGCTTTATCTGAAACCAAGATCATAGAATCATAGAATCCCTGCAGTGCAGAAGGAGGTTATTTGGCCCATCGAGTCTGCACTGACCACATTCCCACCCAGGCCCTATCCCCATAACCCCACATATTTACCCTGCTAACCCCCTGCTAATTTCTTGTCAATTATCTCTTACAGATGTTGATCGATCAAATTCCAGAAATAATACTCAAGGCAAAACTGCTATCACAATATTCAAGGCAAACCACATGAATTCTGACACTCTTCCACTGCACTGTGGAAATCCAAAATATTCAGAAACAGGGGTGTATTTTGAAACATAAATCTTTCTTGGTTTCTGGAAGGACACTTCAAGTTTTACAACTTCACTCAGCAGAGTGCTAGTCACAGAATATCTCCTCACGCAGCCTATATCGAGTCACAGAGCAATACAGCATGGAAACAGGCCCTTCGGCCCAAACAGTCCATGCTAACCATGGTGCCCTCCCAGTTGGTCCCAATTGCCCGCGTTCAGTCCATATCCCTCTAATCCTTTCCCTCGATCCAAATGCTTTTTAAATGTTGGTACTGAACTTGCCTCAACCACTTTCTCCGGCAGCTCATTCCATGCACACACCACCCTCCGTTTGAAGAAGTTGCCCCTCAGTTCCCTTTGAAATCTTTCCCCTCTCACCTCTATCTCTAATCATATAACTCAGCTCAGTGACTTTCTTTACATTTCCTCCTTCCCTCCCATCCCCCATTTCATTGTCTCTCGCACCTCTTTGAACTCCACTGTTCCAAGATATTAAGATCGTCCAGTTTCGATCAGGAATGGCTGCCTCCCACTTCGGGTCAAACAAAATGTACTAAGGTCCCCTCATTACTGATGAAACCTTTCCAAGTGATAAGAATCTTTTTATCTATGATTCTATGAAAATCCCACAGAGTGTCTGGAGTATTGTGTCCAGTTGTGGTCTCTTTATTTGAGGAAGGATGATGCTGCATTGGAGGCAGTTCAGAGGAGGTTCACCAGATTGATTCTGGGGATGAGAGGATTGACGTATGAGGAGAGATTAATCACTTTGGGCTTGTACTCACTGGAGTTCAGAGGGATGAGAGGGGATCTGATGGAGGTATATAAAATTTTAAAAGGGATTGATAAAGTAACTGTAGACCAAATGTTTCCTCTTATGGGGCAATCTCGAACAAGAGGTCACAGGGTATAGGTTGAGAGGCGATAGATTTAAAACTGAGATGAGGAGGAACTACTTCTCGCAGAGGGTGCTGAGTTTGTGGAACTCGCTGCCCCATCGCGCGGGGGAGTCTGAATCATTGAATGGTTTCAGGAAGGAGATGGATATATTTCTAATAAAAAAGGGATTAGGGGGATATGGGGAACAGGTGGGGGGGTGGATTTGAGAACAGGGAGAGATCAGCCATGATCTGATTGAATGACGGATCAGGCTCGAAGGGCTGAATTTGCCGACTTCTGCTCTTAATTCCTGTTCCTATGTTATCGAGTCATTGAGGTTTACAGCATGGAAACAGGCCCTTCGGCCCAACGTGTCCGTGCCGCCCAGTTTTTACCTTTAAGCTCGTCCCAATTGACCGCATTTGACCCATGTCTCTCCATACCCATCGTACCCATGTAACTGACTAAACGCTTTTTAATATAGAAAATTGTACCCCCCTCTCCTACTGCCTCTGGCAGCTTGTTCCAGACACTCACCACACTCTATGTGAAAGAATTCCCCCTCTGGACCCTTCTGAATCTTTATTTTGAGGGTTCTGTATTCTGCATCTGTTTTCAAAGTGGAACACGTCATTTCCATAGCAGGAATAGGGGATAACCAATGGACTTACTCATAAGAGCAAGGAGCTCTCAATATCTGGAGTGGAAGTATAAGTATAAGTCGAGGGATTTAAACCATATAACATCGCCAAAACTTAAAGCCGACTTTAGTGCACTGAAATAGATAACTGCTGATATAGTAAATGTGCTGTTTTTATTACTGTCACAAGTAGGCTTACATTAACACTGCAATGTAGTTACTGTGAAAATCCCCTAGTCCCCACACTCCAGTGCCTGTTTGGGTACACAGAGGGAGAATTTAACATGGCCAATGCACCTAACCAGCACGGCTTTCAGACTGTGGGAGACAACTTGGGCACCCGGAGGAAACCCATGCACACACGGAGAGAACATGCAGACTCCGCACAGACAGTGATCCAAGCCAGGAATCGAACCCGGGTCCCTGGCACTGTGAGGCAGCAGTGCCAACAACTGTACCACCGTGCTGCCCATTTCAGTTCACCACTCAAAGAACAAAGAACAGTACAGCACAGGAACAGGCCCTTCGGCCCTCCAAGCCTGCGCTGATCATAATGCCTGCCTAAACTAAAACCGTATGCACTTACAGAATCCGTAACCTTCCATTCCCATTCTATTCATGTATTCATCGAGATGCCCCTTAAATGCCGCTATCGTACCTGCTCCCACCACCTCCTCGGGCAGCGCGTTCCAGCCATTCACCACCCTCTGTGTAAAAAACTTGCCTCACAGATCTCCTCTGATCTTTTCCCCACGCTCCTTAAACCTATGGCCCCGAGTACTTGACTTTTCTACCCTAGGAAAGAGCCTCTGACTATCCACTCTGTCTATGCCACTCTTGGACAAGGTGTGGAGACAATATTTACAAATTTCTGCAGCCTGTAGGGAGATTGAACTCACATCATTGGTAGTATACTGAATCACACCCTTGTCATGTAGGCAAGTGAGTTCACCGCCCTACACGATGGGGCCAGTTGATGTCATAGATTTGGATTACAACAATCCCATAGCATGCAGCACAAAGAGTCGAGGTGTCCGATTGTGGCTCAGGTTGTCAGCCTGGATTGGATAGATAATTCGTCAGCAGGCACGGAACAGTGAGTCGGGATACTGAAGCACATTCAGGCTGGTTGGCTGTAACTTATGAAACATTGCAAAAAATTGTATTGGGGATGTAGCTGTTTATGTTTTTTTTATTATTTGTTCGTGGTACATGGGCGTCGCTGGCTGGGCCAACATTTATTGCCCATCCCTACTTGCCCGAGGGCAGTTGAGAGTCCACCACATTGCTGCGGCTCTGGAGTCACATGTGAGCCAGACCGGGTCCGCACGGCAGATTTCCTTCCCTGAAGGACATTCGTGAACCAGATGGGCTTTTCCGACAGTCGACAATGGTTTCATGGTCATCAGTGGATTCTTAATTCCAGATATTTTTTATTGCATTCAAATTCCATCGTCTGTCGTGGCGGGATTCGAACCCGGGTCCCTGGAACATTAGCTGAGTTTCTGGATTAATAGTCTGGCGATAATACCACTCGGCCAATATGTGTCAACAAAGTAACTGAAGATGCTGGGAGTAAGCTACCAGATTTCCAATATGATTCTAAACTAATTGTGAATTAAAGCTATGAGGAGGATTCAAAGGGGCTGCACAGAGATATAGACAAAATAACAGAATGGGGAACAAGTTGGCAGATGGAGGAATAAATTAAATTATTTAATTTTGTGATGATTTGTTTTGATTTGATTTGATTCTTGTCACATGTATTAGTATACAGTGAAAGGTATTGTTTCTTGCACGCTATACAGACAATGCATATTGCACAGTGGTGAGCAGCACAATGGCATGGTGGTTAGCACTGCTGCATCACAGCTCCAGAGAACTGGGGTTGATTCCCGGCTTGGGCCACTGTCTGTGTGGAGTTTTCACATTCTCCCTGTGTCTGCGTGGGTTTCCTCCGGGTCTGGTTTCCTCCCAAAATCCAAAGGTGTGCGGGTTAGGTGCATTGGCAATGATAAATTGCCCCTTAGTGTCCTGGGATATGGAGGTTAGAGGGATTAGCAGGGTAAATATTTGGGACTATGGGGATAGGACCTGGGTGGGATTGTTGTCAATGCAGACTCGATGGGCCGAATGGCCTCTTTCTTCACTGTCGGGTTTCTATGATTCCAGGGAAAGGAGAGGGTGCTGAATGTTACAGTCATATCTAGGGTGTAGAGAAAGGTCAACTTAATGCGGGGTAGGTCCATTCAAAAGTCTGATGGCAGCAAGTAGGCTGTTCTTGAGTTGGTTGGTACATGACCTCAGACGGAGGTCACCTGATGGAAGAAGGTGGGAGGGAGAATGCCCGGCGTGTGTGGGGTCCTTGATTATGCCGGCTGCTTTTCCGAGGCAGCGGGAAGTGTAGACAGAGTCAGTGGATGGGAGGTGTGGATAGAGATGCGCAAAGAGACATATTTAGAATTTACATCTCTGTGAATGGAAAAGTACTGAAGGACCACAATCGATATGTCCATATATTATCCTGTGAATAGGGAGTCACTGAAATTCTGTATCTCGAGTGTGGATGTTTCCCTGTAGGTGGAGAGGCTGTTAGGGTGCAGGGCACTAATCAAGAAAGGTTGTCTTTGATAAAAATGTTAGTTTAAAAGTTTATTCATTAGTGTCACAAGTCGGCTTACATTAACATTGCAATGAAGTTACTGTGACATCTTAGCGTTCAACTGAACTCAACCGTCCAACCTGCTTTGAGCTCAGCTCAAGTCATGCCATGGAATGTGAAGCTGGATAAACTCGATCCGCTTGAAGCCAATGCAAAAACGGAACTGAACCACTGGATTCCATTCAACCCAAAATAATGCAACATTTAACAAGGCAAAACCATCATGTGGCCACCGGGATTTACTGGATGGTTTCAGAATGAGAAATGAGAAGGGAGCCTGACGGACAAAGCATCGTCATGAGTAACTCACGTGCTATGTTTTTTTTAGCTCCCATGTTTCACAGAATGGCGATGTTTAAAATGAGAAGGAATGTCTTTTTTTATTCCGCACGATATTATAAATAAGAGATTTTTCGGCCAGATTCCCCAGTTAAAACAGCAATGTCATGATGCTAATTTGCTGTCAGCTCAATGATGTGATGCACAGTGTAATGTTTCAGGAATGAATCTTCTGTTTTCTGTTGAGGAACTAGTATACCTTACAATGAGGCTGCTTGAAATATTCAAATCCTGAAATAAAATGCAGTTTCCTCGACAGTTTGGCTAATTGTTCTTCAAAGACTTTTACAAAAAGAAGTTTCAACAAATGCCGGAGGTCGAATGTCTCCTTAAGATTTTAAAAATGTTGACAGTTTACAATCGCACTCTGGTCTTCATTTCTCAGAAGGTGATGCTGCTCTCGTTGCTTCATGTGATATTCAGCTGCAATGAAGCTCGCAGGAAGTGAGTTGATGTCCTCTACAATGATATCTCCGGTGTTACTGCTTATGCAACGACTGGATTGATGTTACATCAAGTGCTGAAGCAGATTCTAAGCGGAAACAGCAACCACGCCCCGAAAGACCATCCAGGAAAGAACGTGTTTGTCTGGGGAGGAAAACAGAAATAACGTTTCAAATTCACTTCTGTGTTAAACATCAAATCACAGAATCCCTCGAGTGCAGGAGGAGGCTATTCGGCCCATCAAGTCTGCACCGACCACAATCCCACCCAGGCCCTATTCCCATAACCCCACATATCCCTGCTAATTCCCCTGACACTAGGGTCAATTTAGCATGGCCAATCATCCTAACCTACACATCTTTGGAATGTGGGAGGAAACCGGAGCACCCGGAGGAAACCCACGCAGACACAGGGAGAATGTGCCAACTCCACACAGTCAGTGACGCGAGACCAGACTTGAAACCGGGTCCCTGGTGCTGTGAAGCAGCAGTGCTAACCACTGTGCCACCGTGCCGCCCCAGAGAGTCCACATCATTTCCCGAAGGTAGGGGACTCCAAAAGTAGAGGACATAGCTTTAAGGTGAGAGGGGAGAGATGCAAAAAGGCCCAGAGGGACAATTGTTTCACACAGAGGGCGGTGAATGTCTGGAAGAAGCTGCCAGAGGCAGTAGCAGAGGCGGATACAATTTTGTCTTTTAAGAAGCATTCAGACAGTTACGTGGGCAAGATGGGAAGAGAGGGATATGGGCCAAATACAGGCAATTGGGAGTAGCTGAGTGGTTAAAAAAAGGTGGCATGGACCAGTTGGGCTGAAGGGCCTGTTTCCATGCTGTAAACCTCTCTGACTCTATGACATGGGGGCAACAGTCAGACTCCGCACAGACAGTAACCCAAGCCGGGAAGCGAACCCTGGTCTCTGGCGCTGTGAGGGAGCAGCACTAACCACTGTGTCACCTAGTCTCAGACTATCTGATCTTATTATTGTTGGGTAAACAAATATAGAGAGAGAGAATGAATGATATGAATTAAAAGAGTTTCCACAGCTGGAATCGTGGTCTGTGTGGATGAGCAATCCAAATTAAGATGATTTGCAGAGATACAATTTAAAATTCACATTGTTATATGACTGCATCATATAACCACGATTTTGCAAATGATGGGTCTGTGTGAATTATGGAAAAAGCTATTCGATTTCCCATTCATCTGGTTTTCTTGTGGAATTACCTTTCTTTTTACTGAGTTACCTTTTAGATCAACACTAAATCTCAGATCCTGGCAACAAGAAGGTCATTTATTCTTGTTTTCTTTTGAATATTATTGTCTCTGAAGGAGGAAATTTTCCAGAAAACCATATTTGTATCATCAAACATATTTTTATTGGACTAATTGGCACCACTCATAACGGGCCAACAATGCAGAGGGGCACCCCCGGATGGATATTCGATCGGGTCTCCCCCTGCACAGCTGAGAGACTCACGAATTTCAGAAACTACGGAAGATCCCTAATCTGCCTAGCAACAGCGCATAGCTGCATTTTAAACTGGCCAAGGAAGATCAAGATCCCTATGAAACGAGACAGAGAGTGGGTTATCAAAACCAAGCTATCACTGAAATATTACCAATTCGGCCAAGGCAGACATAAAAATCTGATAAACTAAGAGATAAGGATAAAAGGTTAAGAATGAAATACCCCAGACACCCAACAGGACAGGATGACATTAACACTCAATCTCACAAGCAGGAAACACAGACACGGAACAATAGGACCAATTTAAATAAGAGGACACATAGAGATAGTAATGGGAAACGCATTTAGACACCGGGGCAGGACCAAGTAATCCCATTAACACGAACACACACCATACAAATGCTAATCCATGAAACTTCCTAGGGACTTTTGAAACTGACAGACCACTTTATACATTGTGTAAAAAAGGCATAATCAAATGTTCCCGCGCGAATTTTGGATCCCTATAAAGATCCAGAGCTGATGTGATTTAATTGAGATCAACGTGGCCAAGCCACTGTTTCTGAGCTGGCTACGGGGGTCTCCCTGGGATCACAGTAATTGTACAATAAAGACACGCTTTGAACCTTGATTTGCGACTCAACTTCTATTCTGCACTGGTAAAGGGATATTTCCCTACAACAAAATGGCGTAGTCGGCAGGATTTGATATCTGACTTCTGACTGATGGCCACAGTTTGAAAGTCGGGATCAAATTTAAACGAATCTGATACAAATCCAGAGCAGTCAAAGGCGAGTGCAGGTCTCCGTTCAAAGTGAGGTACCTTTAAGGGTTAGGGTTTGTCTGTTTTAAGTATTGTTGTCTTGTAGAACTGTATAATCTTGCCTAAGTTTTTAAATTGAAACAGAAGTCCGCACTAAAGAGGTACAGGTCAGAACGACCGCGTGGAAAAAGGTAAGTAACTTTTAACTTTAATAGGAGTAAAGGACCAGAGGTAAAGATAGCAGGTTTTGGGCTATTTGATAACAGGAATTAAGACTAATATAAAGATAAGTACCGCATGCAGAACTAATTGGTGTAACTAACCCAGGATTGTAAATGAAACCACTGTCTGTGCCAAGGCAATAGGACAAGGGAGTGCTTGACTCAAGGTGCCCTACCCTAAACTGGACGTTAAGAGGAGAAATCTCCCACGCTAAGGTTGGGTTTTGAAGCGGGCGCTAAGAGGCACAGGCACTCAGGGTGCAAGGCACGGACAGTGTAAATCGGGTAACAACACTGACTCTGAAGGGACGAACAACCTCAGAGTCGATACAGTTACTAACTATAACAGGGGCTTTGATAACAGAATACATGTGTGTAAGTGTTGAGGAAAAGGGGACCCGATCCATCCTGACCAAGAGACACGACGACGGAGGATCCATTAGGGACCCGGGCGGAGTTTGATAACCTTGTTCGTCTGTAGGGAACACCACAGCCCATAGCAGGATACCCGGTTTTGGGGGGTAACGGATCAACCCTGCTAGTGGGGGTGGTGGCCGAGCGGGAGGCGTTGTACTTAGAGGGGCTGGGAACAGGGGCGGACAAACCCACTAAACAACCAGCACACATCCCAATAAGACAACACAAAATAGTCCAAGCGTGAGGTGTCAGGAATAGTTGGGGGAGCCCAGGGGAAAGAGACCCACTGGAACCTCACTACGAGGCCCTACAGCAATACAGACGGTGCTGGGGCAGTATCAGTGACAGGAGATAAGGGAGAGAGTTGAGGCACTTTTACTGTAGCAGCCAGCATACGGGGGTTGCAGGACTGCTAGACAGAAAAATGGCAGACCACGTTGTTAAGGGAGAAACTGCAGTAGCTCTCATTTTGAAGTATCTGTTAGCCAGAGAAGCGATTGTTGCAAAGATGAAACGGAACGGGTGGAACGCATCACAAACTTTAGAAGATCAAAGAAAGTGGGTAGACGGAGTTAAACGGGACAAAACAAAAGTAATGGGAGTAATATTAGTGACCCAGTTAGCTGGACTAATTGAGGAAGTAAATGCCTCAATGGAGGAGAGACACAAAGAGACAGAACAAATTAAAGTATTACAGGAGAGAGTGAGGGAATTAGAACACAGAAGACACACTGCGGAGATAACGCAGAGATTAGAGGAAACGGACCCTCGGCGCCCATACGAGTCAGTGCAGAAACATACAGCCACTCCAGCATCAGAAGAAAACGTAGAAAATTATAATCTAGCGCCAGTCACGAGAGGAGGGACGTTAGCACAACCAAAGGCAACCTATAAGCCTTTTACGCCAGGGGAAAGGCAGCAGATGGATAGGAGAGATCTTAGTTTTTGTATTTCAGTGTGTTTGTGAGATCTGGTAGCTTGTCGAATGTAGGTGGTTGTTGTTGTAATTAGATTGAGAGCGGGGAGCTCTTTGTTCCTGTGGAATGTTTGCTACAGGCAGTAGGTGCAGTACATTGCACCTTGGTTTAGCCTCAGGGGGGCTGGGAGAGTGTTAAAACTGTAAAGATTCAAGTGATAGGATTTCTTGAATTTACTTCTGCTTTGAGTCAATTACAGTTTGGAAGAAAGAAGAATAAAAGCGATTGTCTTAATCAATGTTCAGTATTCTCTTTGAATGTTTTACACTCATCCCAGTCTGAAATGATAAGTTTGAATGAAAAAGGATGTACTGTGGAATGACTTTTGGAAGCTTCCATGTGTGTGTGTTTAAACAAAGTGGTTGCGTGAATGCTTTGTTGTTGTTTGTTTTAATGTTAAGAAAGGATTTAAACCTTGGAAGGAAGCATGTGCTCTTTCCTTTGTCTTGAAGTAGAAATTATAAGAGTTAGTTGAGGAGTTAAGAGAAGAGAATAAGTTATTTTGTGGAAAGGTAGAAAAGCAGGAACAAAAGACTGAGGTCTATGAATCAGTTTAAAGTGTATCAAGTCAGTGAAATACAGTATTAATCGCAGAATATCGCGATTTGCGAACGTCAGATAGTTTAGTATTCTGAACTAGTTAAAATTATGTACTGCCGTCGGAATTTCATGAGCCATCAAGGTTCAAGGTTTGCCAAATATAAAAGCACTGCAAAGCTTAAAACCTAGCCAGTTAAGAAACCAAAATGTTCCTAATCAAATAACTGGTATGTATTGTACCTGCTTTGATTTTGATTCGGCGCCTGTTACTTTTCCTAGAGTGCGGGGGTTTCGATCTGGAGCTCAGTTTAAAAAAAAGAAACGGCTTAAATTAAAAGGGTTTGGATATCACGGGTACGATGTGTAAAGTGGTATGATACAACTGCCGCTTGATTATTTTTATTATACAGTATAGCACTGCCATATAGACACAAGAATAACATCAAATCCTGAAAAGCCTTAACCAACTTTGTATGATATATTCATATACTATATTGGGCATTGATAAAGACATAATTATTTTGTGAAGTACTGTGGTGTAGCGCTTGCACGCAAACAAATGATCAAATTAGAGATAGTGTAAGAGTACTCATATAAAGATCGGAACTGTATGGCATGTGATTTTAATGGGGAAAGCGATGTCTTTTGATAAGACTACATACAAATGAATGGATGTATCCGACAATACATCCGAGACCTTAGCACCCAATTGAAGGGGATGCGCCGGTCCGTAATTTCTAATCAGGCACAGGTCGACGCAGAGGGGGACTCAGAAATATTACCAGAAGTCCCAAAAGCCGGGAGCCGGGTATTAACAAAAGTGCTTCCTGCAAAACCAGGATTTGCCCCAAGATGGCACGGACCTTACGAGGTCATTATTAGCGGAGATACCTGTGCCTGTATAGATATAAGGGGACAGGGGGTCTGGAAACACTGGACCCAATTAAAACTATATGAGGACAAATGAACTAAAAAAATACCGTTTTGCTCATTCAACTTCCACAGGAACCAGGACCAGATCTACTATCAAGACGTCGGAACCAACTACTTTTAATTTAATTGCCTGTTTATTTTCTGTATATACTGTAATTGTAAAATACTGTTGAAGAGAAAAAAAAAGAGCGATATGGGAACAGGGACATATCTGATAATAACCCTGACCATTGTAAATACACTCCAACATATGGGGGTTAGGGGAGCAGAACCACCAATCATGGAAGGAAACCTATTCCTGAAAACACACATCCAGATCTATGGGAATAGGACCGCTTGTTACCCCTCAGCGCGATCAGTAAACTCCCTATTCATCGCAACACCAGGGCGGCTCCCACAAGAGTTATTCACTATTGACACATCAGGGGCACCCTGCAAAGAACATATTGGGTACTTTAAGCAAGGGATACAAGGAAGGTGTGTAGAGCTCACTGAGCCGGGAATTCTAAGGGGGACGGGGCCCCAACCGGAGGAGACACATGGGAACTACCCACAATGTTTTAAGGGAGAGGGATGGGGGTGCGTGCATGCCTTTGTCCCTAAAAATGATTCGTGCGCTGAGGCACATTGTGCTCTCCAGGAGTGCCGGGTCCGGGAAGGACACTTCACTTGTGACTGCAAGCAACAAAAATGCATTGCAGTCACCGCGGGTAGGCAGCTTATGTGTGGCAAGTGCAACAGCACCCACGTAAGCTCAGCCTCAGGGACATATCCATTTGATTCTCACCAAGAGGTACAATCAAGTGGACAGTCCAGGGGGAGGGAAGGTTCCACAAGATGGGGCCATGCGGTCAAACGACCCCGGGGTAATGCATGTCATCGGGTTAAAGACGGGTACGTGTTTTTATTTAAAAATGTATATATGACGGCCACAGACAGGCCTCCAAGGTTCTTTTCCGTAGGGACAATCAGACCTCTCACGGTTCCATGCCCAAGTGAAGGGCATGTCCAGAAACGCATAGTGACCAGGGCCATCAGCGCAGAATTTTGCTCCGACTGGCAGGCCCCTGTCACACTAGGGTCTTCTTTAGGATATGGATTTCTGGGGACACTATCCCTGGGAGGCGCCGCAGGGGTGATCAGTGCCAGTAATAGGAACTTCTTCATATGTGGACTGACCATTTTAGGAAACAACACCCTACAAGCATTAGGCGCAATTGACCAAGAACTCGCAGAACTCAGACTATACACACAACAAACGAGATATGCGGTGGACTATCAGCTAGCCAGACAAGGGGGGGTATGCACCATCATCAAGGAAAAATGCATCACATACGTACACGACGAGACACTAAACATAACAGCAGCCATGTCCGGGATACAAAAGCAAGTGGATAACTTTGAACAGGGGTTAACAGGGACTGATGGGTGGTTAGGATGGCTGTTTAACACAGTTTGGGGAGCATATATTATGAAGGGATTAATCCTAGTAGTAGCCATCCTGTTCACACTCTGCCTTGGCCTAACCTGTATTAAAGTGATATGTGCAAATATTACATCAAGAATGCTACCCACTGCCAGTATCCAGATGCAAGAACTTAACAACGACCCAGAAGAGGAGGAACAACGGCAAGGACAACAGCTGTACAAATCACTGTTCCTCTGAAGGTCGTCCATGGGGGGTCAGCCATGAATGGCACCCCCTGGACGAGAGGAGGGACTGAAGGAGGACATTTTCCAGAAAACCATATTTGTATCATCAAACATATTTTTATTGGACTAATTGGCACCACTCATAACGGGCCAACAATGCAGAGGGGCACCCCCGGATGGATATTCGATCGGGTCTCCCCCTGCACAGCTGAGAGACTCACGAATTTCAGAAACTACGGAAGATCCCTAATCTGCCTAGCAACAGCGCATAGCTGCATTTTAAACTGGCCAAGGAAGATCAAGATCCCTATGAAACGAGACAGAGAGTGGGTTATCAAAACCAAGCTATCACTGAAATATTACCAATTCGGCCAAGGCAGACATAAAAATCTGATAAACTAAGAGATAAGGATTAAAGGTTAAGAATGAAATACCCCAGACACCCAACAGGACAGGATGACATTAACACTCAATCTCACAAGCAGGAAACACAGACACGGAACAATAGGACCAATTTAAATAAGAGGACACATAGAGATAGTAATGGGAAACGCATTTAGACACCGGGGCAGGACCAAGTAATCCCATTAACACGAACACACACCATACAAATGCTAATCCATGAAACTTCCTAGGGACTTTTGAAACTGACAGACCACTTTATACATTGTGTAAAAAAGGCATAATCAAATGTTCCCGCGCGAATTTTGGATCCCTATAAAGATCCAGAGCTGATGTGATTTAATTGAGATCAACGTGGCCAAGCCACTGTTTCTGAGCTGGCTACGGGGGTCTCCCTGGGATCACAGTAATTGTACAATAAAGACACGCTTTGAACCTTGATTTGCGACTCAACTTCTATTCTGCACTGGTAAAGGGATATTTCCCTACAACATCTCAAACGGATAAGTAGCGACCGTTTGGTAAATAAGACAACTGCAAATGACTTGCTGGGACTGAAAGGGCTTCACAAAATTGATGTGAGCTTAATTTTCAGTTTATTTTGATTTGACTTATTATTGTCACATTTAATAACATATAATGAAAAGTATTGTTTCTTGCGCGCTGTACAGACAAAACATAGAGAAGGAAAGGAGAGAGTGCAGAATGTAGTGTCACAGTCATAGCTCGGGTGCAGAGAAAGATCAACTAAATGCGAGATCAGTCAATTCAAAAGTCTGACGGCAGCAGAGAAGAAGCTGTTCTTTAGTCGATTGGTACGTGACCTCAGATTTTTGTATCTTTTTCCCGAAGAAAGAAGGTAGAAGAGAGAATGTCCAGGGTACGTGGGGTCCTTAATAATGCTGGATGCGTTGCCGAGACAGCGGGAAGTATAGACAGAGTCAATGGATGCGAGGCTGGTTTGCGTGATGGATTGGGCTACATTCAAAACCTTTTGTAGTTCCTTACAGTCTTGGGCAGAGCAGGAGACATATACCAAGCTGTGACCCAACCAGAAAGAATGCATCTGTAAAAGTTACTGAGATTCGGAGCTGACATGCCAAATTTCCTCAGTCTTCTGAGAAAGTAAGAGGCGTTGGTGGGGCTTTCTTAACTATAGTGTCGGCATGTGGGGATCAGGACAGGTTGTTGGTGTTCTGGACAACTAAAAACTCGCCGCTCTCACCTTGAGCCCGTGACCTCTCGTGATCGTCACCTCCGACCTGGGAAAAAGCTTCCCACTGTTCACCCTATCTATACCCTTCATAATTTTGTACACCACTATTAGGTCTCCCCTCATTCTCCGTCTTTCCAGGGAGAACAAGCCCGAGAGATCAAATAGGTTGGGACTTTATTCCCTGGAGCGTAGAAGATTGGGGGGAGATTTGGTAGAGGTATATCAGATTTTGATGGGTATAGATATAGTGAATGCAAGCAGGCTTTTTCTGTTGAGGCGAGGGGAGAAAAAACCAAAGGGCATGGGTTAAGGGTGAAAGGAGAAAAGATTAAAGGGAATATTAGGGGGAGCTTCTTCACGCAGCGAGTGTTGGGAGTGTGGAATGAGCTGCCGGATAAAGTGGTAAACTTTTAACATTTAAGAAAAACTTGGACGGGTTCATGGATGAGAGGGGTGTGGAGGGATATGGTCCAAGTGCAGGTCAGTGGGACTTGGCAAAAAATGGTTCGGCACAGACAAGAAGGGCCAAAAGGCCTGTTTCTGAGCTGTAATTTTCGAAGGTTCTATGGTTCTATGGTTTAACAAATCTCCCCTCATATCCAAGACCCTCCATACCAGGCAACATCCTGGCAAACCTTCTCTGCACTCTCTCTAAAGCCTCCACGTCCTTCTGGTAGTGCGGCGACCAGAACTGGACGCAGTATTCCAAATGTGGACTAACCAGCGTTCTGTACAACTGCAACATCAGACTCCAGCTTTTATACTCTATACCCCGTCCTATCAAGGAAAGCATACCATATTCCTTCTTCACCACCTTCTCCACCTCTACTGCCACCTTCAAGGATTTGTGGACTTGCACACCGAGGTCCCTCTGTGTTTCTATACTCTTAATGGCTCTGCCATTTATTGTATACGTCACCCCTACATTTGTTCTTCCACTGAGGGACAATTTTGCATGGCCAATGCATCTAACCAGCACGTCGGTCGGACTGTGGGAGGAAACCAGAGCACCCGGAGGAAACCCATGGAGACACAGACATGGGGACAACGCGGCACGGGGGCACAGTGGTTAGCAGTGCCGTCTCACAGCGCCAGGGACCCGTGTTCAATTCCAGCCTTGGGTCACTCTCTGTGCTGAGTCTGCATGTTTTCCCCCTGTCTGTATGGGTTTCCTCCGGGTGTTCCGCTTTCCTCCCACACGCCAAAGATGTCTGGGTTACGTGGATTGGCCACGCTACATTACCCCTGAGTGTCAGGAGGACTAGCAGAATAGATATGTGGGGTTGCGGGGACAGGGTCTGTGTGGGATTGTGGTCGGTGCAGATGTGATGGGCTGCATGGCCTCCTCCTGCTGTGTAGGGATTCTATGACTATTCTATATCAACATGCAGATTCAGCACAGACACTGACCCAAGCCAGGAATCAAACCCAGGTCCCTGGCGCTGTGATGCAGCAGTGCTAACCACTCTGGGATAGCAGCATTTGATGCACAGTTTGTGATAAATCTTTCAGAATGTGATTTATTGTTTACTGTATCAGACAGGTTCTGATTACATTTGCAAGGTCTCAAGCGCCAGTGAATGACTGGGCCATACGGTGACACAATGGTTAGCACTACTGCCTCACAGCGCAGGAACCCGGGTTCAATTCCCAACTTGGGTCACTGTATGTGTGATGTCTGCACGTTCTCTCCGTGTCTGCGTGGGTTTCCTCCGGGTGCCCCAGCTTTCTCCCACACTCCAAAGATGTGCGGGTTAGGTGGATTGGCCATGCCTAAATTCCCCCTCAGTGCCAGGGAGCACTAGCAAGGGTAAATAGGGATTACCGGCATGGGGGCTGGGTGGGTTTGTGGTCAGTGCAGGCGTGAAGGGCCGACTGCAATCCGCACGTCTTTCATACTGTGGGAGGAAACCGGAGCACCCGGACAAAACACACGCTGATATGGGGGAGAAGATGCAAACTCCACACAGTGACCCAAGCCGGGAATCGAACCTGGGTCCCTGGCGCTGTGAGGTAGCAGTGCTGACCACTGCGCTGCCCCAATGAAGTCCCCAGTGATTTTGCACTCTATTTTTCAAGTATTCTCAAGCTTGAAACAAACTTAGTGAATTATTTTAGCGCTTAATCAATCACCTCACGAATTTATTGGAGGAGATGAATGGCAAAAAGTTCAATGAAGTTTGTTATCGTCACTGTAATATTTAGGGACATATCCTGATACAGAACAAAGAGATTTATGTTCCAGTTTGCAGGAAATGATGTTGAAACGAACAATATTTGTGCATTGAGAGGCGTTCAGGTCTTCACATGTAAATATTAACTTTGGTCTTAAAAGAAAACATGTACCCGGATCATTCCAATGCAGGTAAGATGCTCTGTCAGAGAGTCGGTGCAGACTCGATGGGCCGTCGGGCCTCCTTCTGCACTGCCGTGGGTTCGATGGTTCACGGGATTGCTGTGATCTTGGAATTCAGCATGTATAATGCACTCTTTATGATACATCTCTTAGATTGTGACTCGCTTTTGCTAAGTGAATATGTGCTGGTCACATTGTAGTCTTCTCACACTCCAGTACCAGTCAATTAAAGGAAACTGAGTAGTTTACAGAGATTATGATGCCGTTTATATTTCTTCACTGTCTGTCTGAATGTTGTATCATCAATATTGTGTAATCAGTATTGTGTAATCAATATTGTGTAATCAATGTTGTGTAATCAATGTTGTGTAATCAATATTGTTTAATCAATATTGTGTAATCAATATTGTGTAATCAATATTCTGAATATTCCGGGGTACAAGTGTTTTAGGCGAGACAGAGGAGGGACCAAAAGAGGTGGGGGACTAGCAGTATTAGTTAGAGAGCATATTACAGCGGTGCAGAGGGAGGACAATTCAGAGGGGTCGTGTAACGAGTCACTGGGTGGAGCTTAGAAACAGGAAGGGCACAGTCACGATGTTGGGGGTATACTACAGGCCCCCCAACAGCCCAAGGGAAGTGGAAGAACGGATATGTCGGGAGATACTAGATAGGTGCAGGAAAAATAGGGTTGTTGTAGTGGGAGACTTCAATTTTCCTGGTATAGACTGGAAATCGCTTAGGGCTGGGAGTCTGAATGGGGAGGAATTTGTAAAATGTGTACAGGAAGGTTCTTTGGAACAATATGTAGATCGCCCGACTCGAGAGGGGGCTATACTGGACCTCGTACTGGGGAATGAGCCCGGTCAGGTCTTCAAAGTTTCGGTAGGGGAACATGTGGCAAAAATAACCACAATTCTGTTAGCTTTAGGATAGTGATGGAAAAGGATGAGTGGTGTCCCAAGGGTAAGGTGTTGGATTGGGGGAAGGCTATCTTTAGTGGGATTAGGCAGAAATTGGCAGCTGTTGATTGGGAGAGGCTGTTTGAGGGTAAATCCGCATCTGGCATGTGGGAGTCTTTTAAGGAACATTTGATAGGGCTGCAGGATAGGCATGTGCCTGTAAAAAAGGATAGGAAAGGTAGGAATCGAGAACCATGGATAACCAGGGAAATTGAGGGATTGGTGAAAAAGAAAAGAGAGGCGTACATTAGGTCCAGGCAGCTAAAAACAGAGGGAGCTCCGGAGGAATACAAAGTCGGAAAGAACTCAAACGAGGAATTAGAAGGGCAAAAAGGGCTCACGAAATGTCATGGCAGACAGGATTAAGGAGAATCCCAAGGCATTTTATTCATACGTTAGAAACAAAAGGGTTGTCAGGGAAAAAATCGGACCTCTCAGGGACAAAAGTGGGGAATTATGCTTCAGAGCCCAATGAAGTCGGGGAGATCCTAAATGAATACTTTGCATCGGCATTCGCAAAGGAGAGGGATGTGTTGACTGGGAGTGTCTCGGAGGGGAGTGTTGACCCATTAGAGAAAATCTCCATTACAAGGGAGGAATATAAAGACTGACAAATCCCCAGGGCCTGATGGAATCTATCCAAGGCTGCTCATGGAGACGAAAGATGAAATCGCTGGGCCTCTGACGCAAATCTTTGTCTCGTCACTGGACACAGGTGAGGTCCCAGAGGAATGGAGGATAGCTGATGTGGTCCCGTTATTTAAGAAGGGTAGGAAGGATAACCCGGGAAATTATAGGTCGGTGAGCTTGACGTCTGTGGTAGGGAAGTTGTTGGAGAGGATTCTTAGAGATAGGATGCATTTAGAAAGGAATAAACTCCTTAACGATAGTCAGCATGGTTTTGTGAGAGGGAGGTCATGCCTCACTAACCTGGTGGAGGTTTTCGAAGAAGTGACGAGAATGGTTGACGAGGGAAGGGCCGTGGATGTCGTCTATATGGACTTTAGTAAAGCGTTTGACAAAGTCCCTCATTGTAGGTTGGTGCAAAAGGTTGGATCTCATGGGATAAAGGGGGAGGTGGCTAGATGGGTGGAGAACTGGCTTGGTCACAGAAGACAGAGGGTGGTCGTAGAAGGGTATTTTTCCGGCTGGATGCCTGTGACTAGTGGTGTTCCGCATGGCTCTGTATTGGGACCTCTGCTGTTTGTGATTTATATAAACGATCTGGAAGAAGGTGTAACTGGGGTGATCAGTAACTTTGCGGACAGCACGAAAATGGCTGGACTTGCAGATAGTGAGGAACATTGTCAGAGGCTACAGAAGGATATAGATAGGCTGTAAATTTGGGCAAAGAAATGGCAGATAGAGTTCAATCCAGATGAATGCGAAGTGATGCATTTTGGTAGAACTAACGTAGGGAGGAGCTATACGATAAATGGCAGAACAATAAAGGGTGTAGATACGCAGAGGGACCTGGGTGTGCAAGTCCACAGATCCTTGAAGGTGACGTCACAGGTGGAGAAGGTAGTGAATAAGGCATATGGCTTGCTTGCCTTCATAGGATGGGGCATAGAGTATAAAAGTTGGGGTCTGATGTTGCAGTTGTATAGAACGTTGGTTCGGCCGCATTTGGAATACTGCGTCCAGTTCTGGTCGCCACACTACCAGGAGGAACTGGAGGCTTTAGAGAGAGTGCAGAGGAGGTTGACCAGGATGTTGCCTGGTATGGAAGGGCTTAGCTATGAGGAGAAATTAGGTATACTGGGGTTGTTCTCACTGTAAAGACGGAGGATGAGGGGTAACCTAATCGAGGTGTATAAAATTATGAAAGGCATAGTTAGGGTGAACGGTGGGAAGCTTTTTCCCAGGCCGGTGGTGACGTTCACGAGGGGTCATATGTTCAAGGTGAGGGGGGGAAGGTTTAACAGTGATATCAGAAGGACGTATTTTACACAGAGGGTGGTGGGAGCCTGGAATGTGCTGCCGGACAAGGTGGTGGAGGCGGATACGCTGGGAACGATTAAGACTTATCTGGTTAGCCACATGAACGGAGTGGGAATGGAGGGATACAAAAGAATAGTCTAGTTTGGAGCAGGGAGTGGCGCGGATTTGGAGGGCCGAAGGGCCTGTTCCTGTGCTGTTTTGTTCTTTGTAATATTGTGTAATCAATGTTGTGTAATCGTTACTGTGTAATCAATGTTGTGAAATCAATACTGTGTAATCAGTATTGTGTAATCAATATTGTGTAATCTTTATTGTGTAATCAATATTGTATAATCAATATTATGTAATCAACGTTGTGTCATCAATATTGTGTAATCATTATTGTGTAATCAATATTGTGAATTGAAGGTATTTGACCCAGATTATATTAACGTGCGTCACTGAACACAGTACTTTAATTTAACAGCAAAGTTCCTTTTCTGACTGTCGATTCTGGGCAGTGGTTCGAGAATCACCATTTTGTTATGAAATAAGGGACCTTCTGTTTCCACTGTCTGTTTACTTTGGGAGGTATAACTTCATCAAAAACAGAAAATACTGGAAAATCTCAGCAGGTCTGACAGCATCTGTGAATCATAGAATCCCTATAGTGCAGAAGGAGGCCATTTGGCCCATCGAGCCTACACCAACAACAATCCCACCCAGGCCCTATCCCCGTAACCCCACATATTTACCCTGCTAGTCCCCCTGACACTAAGTGGCAATTTATCATGGTCGATCCACCTAACCTGCAGATCTTTGGACTGCGGGAGGAAACCGGAGCACCCAGAGGAAACCCACACAGACACGGAGGGAATGTGCAAACTCCACACAGACAGAAGAGAGAATAGAGACAACGCTTTGAGTCTGACGAAGGGTCATCCAGAGTTGAAACATTTGCTCTATTCTCTCCCCAAAGATGCTGTCGGACCTGCTGAGTTTTTCCAGCATTTCCTGTTTTAATTTCAGCTTCCAGCATCCACGGTATTTTGCTTTTATCTTACTGTTCATCAAAGATGGCACCGTTTACAGATTAAAGTTTATTTATTGGTCACAAGTAGGCTTATATAAACTCTGCAATTCAGTTAATTTTGTTGAAAAGTCACTTATTGCAAAGGAGCTGCCAGAGGCAGTAGTGGAGGCAGGTACAATTTTGCCTTTCAAAAAGCATTTAGATAGTTACATGGGTAAGATGGGCTGCACGGTGGCACAGTGGTTGGCACTGCTGCCTCACAGCGGCAGGGACCCGGGTTCAATTCCAGCCTCAGGTCTCTGTCTGTGTGGAGTCTGCATATTCTCCCCGTGTCTGCGTGGGTTTCCTCCGGGTGCTCCAGTTCCCTTCCACAGTCCAAAGGTGAGCAGGTTAGGTTGATTGGCCATAGTAAATTGCCCCTTAGTGTCAGGTGGACGAGCATGATAAATGGGTGGGGTTACAGGGTTAGGGTCTGGGTGGGATTGTAATTGGTGCAGACACGATGGGCCAAATGGCCTCCTTCTGCACATTAGGGATTCTATGATTTCTATGGGTATAAAGGGGTATGGGCCAAATGCGGGCAATTGAGACTAGCTTATTGGTGAAAACTGGGATGCGTGGACAGTTTGGGCCAAAGGTCCTGTTTCCATGCTGTAAATCTCTATGAATCGACTGTGAAAATCCCCGAGTCGCCACACTCCGGCACCTGTTCGCATGTACTTAGGGAGAATTTAGCATGGTCAATGCACCTGACCAGCATGTCTTTGGACACTAAGGGGCAATTTAGCATGGCCAATCCCCCGAACCTGTACACCTTTGCACACTAAGGGCCCGATTTTACCATTTTGATTTCATGCACTGAATCTGGACGCAATTCAGATCTGAATTGGAAATCTGTTCTCCGGGGGCCCCATACGCACTTACCCTGGAAAAAACATTGTGAGTGTGAATCGCTCTGTGGGCGGGGCTTCTCGCTCTCGAAACGCTGCAACTCCGATCGGAGCTCTGAACTGCGCGTGCGCAGTGAGAAATACATCTGAAATGGGCGCCCCTGTCACATCGCTCCCGGGCAGCAACAAGCGGATCAAGTGACCTGGGAGCGAAAGGTGGGAGTGATGGCCCCCACAGACATCGCCCCACCCCACAACATAACTATCCCCCTTTACACCCACCTCCCCCACTACCCAGACCGATCGCGACCCCCCCCCCACCAATCACCCGCAGAATGGCAACAGCAACCCTCCCACCCCTGCCCCCTTCACGAGAGAATGATCTGATCCACCTCCCTCCCCTCCCCCCATGACCAGAGAATGATCTGATCCACCTCCGGCCTCCCGCACCCACACCCCCTCTCCCCCCACCACTGATCTGAGTCAGAGAGCCGCCAGAAGCTCTGATCTTACCTCCTCAGAGCTGGACTGCCCGAAACAGACCTTTGCCGAGCACATCTGTTCCGCGCCGAATCTGGACGGGCGAACGCGATGGTAAGGGCGGAAATGCAGGTAAGATTGGGCATCCAGCTCATTAAGTCAATTTAAATGCATCACCCATTTCGGGCGCGGTTCGGATCGCGGCCATTTTCGGGCCTTGGTAAAGTGGACATCTGCACGGATTGTACTGATCGCCTCACACCTGACTTTACCGAGTTTTCGCACCGTTAAGGCAATTTAACATGGCCAATCAACCGATCCTCCATATCTTTGGACACTAAGGGGCAAGTTAGCATGGTTAATCCACCAAACCTTCTCATCTTTGGACACGACACAACCTGCTGGTCTGAGGCTTTATCCCGCTGGCAAATCAGACCATGAGGCCCTTAGTGTGGTGTAACATAACCGATGTGTCGTGCCAAAATCAGTATTGTTCATTCTCAGTGTGTGGGCATTGCTGACTTTAGTGTCCATCCTTGGACATTCATCGTTGGAGCTTTCTTACAACCACAGGGCTTACTCAGTCACTTCAGAGGACAGTTGAGTCAACCACATTGGTGTGGGGCTGGAGTCACGTAGAGTTGAGCCTGGGTAAGGACCTCTCCCGAAGTACATCAGTGAACTGGTCAGGTTTTTACAACAACCCATCAACTTCACCGTTATTTTCACTGACTTATTTCCAGATTTTACAAACTGAATTCAAATGTTTAAACCCCCGTTCTCTGGCCCAGCTCAACACGAAGGTGCCCGAAAATTCCTCTTATTCTGCTTACACCCCAACATTAATAAATCTTGATATTCAGAAAAAGATTGATCCTTCGTGGGGTGTCACAGCGCCAGGGACCTGGGTTCGATTCCTGGCCTCGGGTCACTGTTTGTGTGGAGTTTGCACGTTCTCCCCCTGTGTCTGCGTGGGTTTCCTCCGGGTGCTCCGGTTTCCTCCCACACTCCAAAGATATGCAGGTTCGGTGGATTGGCAATCCTAAATTGCCCCTTAGTGTCAGGGAGACTAGCTAGGGTAAATGCATGGGGTGACAGGGACAGGGCCTGGATGGGATTGTGGCCAGTGCAGACTCGATGGGCTGAATGGCCTCCTTCTGCACTAGAATTCTATGATTCATTGTGGCATGCGTGCTAAATTCAGCATGACCAATTCACCTAACCTGCAAATCTTTGGACAGTAAGGGGCAATTAGCATGGCCAATCCACCTAACCCGCACATCTGTGGACACTAAGGGGCAATGTAGAATGGCCAGTCCACCAATCCAGTACATCTGTGGACACTAAGGGGCAATGTAGAATGGCTAATCCACCGAACCAGTACATCTGTGGACACTGAGGGGCAATGTAGAATGGCCAGTCCACCTATCCAGTACATCTGTGGACACTAAGGGGCAATGGAGAATGGCCAATCCACCTGTCCAGTATATCTGTGGACACTAAGGGGCAATGTAGAATGGCCAATCCACCTAACCCGCACATCTGTGGACACTAAGGGGCAATGTAGAATGGCCAATCCACCTAACCCGCACATCTGTGGACACTAAGGGGCAATGTAGAATGGCCAATCCACCTAACCCGCACATCTGTGGACACTAAGGGGCAATGTAGAATGGCCAATCCACCGAACAGCACGTTTTTCAGACTGTGGGAGGAAACCGGAGCAGCCGGAGGAAACTCACGCAGACATGGGGAGAACATTCAGACTCCGCACAGACAGTGACCCAAGCCGGGAATCGAACCTGTGTCCCTGGTGCTGTGAGGCAGCATAGCTCATCCAATTAGCCAGGCAGCAGGTTATATTAGTCTTGGCATTCTGCAACGTGATCGGATTCATTGAACTGTCATGGTTTTTTCACTATCTGTTTAAATTTCCAAGGATTATCACATTAAAAGCATCTTTGGGAAATGTCTGAGTGAATAACCCATCGCCCCCATGACTGTTTTGGAGGAGTTGAATAACAGGAACTGAACTGAAGGATGTTTTTCTTACCATAAAAGTCAGATCCATAACCTGATGTGAAGAAGACAGATTTATGTTAAATCTTGGATAAAATTATTTCAAAATCAACATGCTTAAAGATATTTATGCCTTAAGAACAAAGAAAAGTGCTGCAGAGGAACAGACCCTTCGATGTTCACTCTCCCATGTATCTCTTGGAATGGGATTGTTTTTGCTGTGTAAACAAGTGCTGATTGTATCGGGAGGTTTAACACTCAAGCATCAGTGAATAAGTATAAAGGTTATTTATTCGTGTCACAAGTAGGCTTACATCAACACTGCAATGAAGTTACTGTGAAAATCCCACAGTTGCTACACTCCGGCTCCAGTTTGGTTAATACTGAGGGAGTATTTAGCATGGCCAATGTATCTAACCAGCACTTCTATGGGACTTTGGAAGGAAACCGGAGCGCCCGGAGAAAACTCATGCAGACACGGGGAGAACATGCAGACTCCGCACAGACAGTGACCCAAGCCGGGAATCGAACCTGTGTCCCTGGTGCTGTGAGGCAGCATAGCTAATCCAATTAACCAGGCAGCAGGTTATATTAGTCTTGGCATTCTACAATGTGATCGGATTCATTGAACTGTCATGATTTTTTCACTATCTGTTTAAATTTCCAAGGATTATCACAGTAAAAGCATCTTCGGGAAATGTCTGAGTGAATAACCCATCGCCCCCAAGCAGCCTATCAGGAATCACAGTGGAGAACAATGTAGGGCATCTTACGGGAAAGGGGCAGCAGATTTAAAACAGACATGGGGAGAAATTACTTCTCTCAATGGGTGGTGAATCTGTGGAATTCATTACCTCGGAGTGCGGTGGACGCTGGGACATGGTAAATTTGAGGAGACAGACAGAGTTTTAATTAGTAATGGATTGGAGCATGGGCTGGAGGGCGGTGTAGGGGGGGGGGGGCTGTCTGGTAATGGGAAGGGTGGGGGGCTGGGTATTATCGTACTTGTTGCGCCCCTGATAGTTAAGGGTTTACCCGGCGATTGTCCAGAAGGCCTATTCGACTGGAGAATTGTGCTGTGCCTGCTACCATCTGACAAACTGATTTCAATCACTGACATCAGATCATAGTTACAATGAAAACAATAGGAGGGGGAAAAAACTCTTGTAACTGGATTTTATTTTAAAGGCGCAGACGGTGCCCCGTATGGGACAGCCCCACACGCCCTACCCTCACCCCCACCCCAAATAAACACCCCACTCCCCTCGGTATTCCATGTTCATCCAGCAGAAGGGACTCTTCAGTTCTGGGCAATAAAATGAAACAAAACTTACTCCAACTTGTAAATGAGACAAAACGTCTCAATAATTAAACTTCATTACTCCAACACTCGAGGCCTCACCCTGGACCATTCCAAGCTCCCACAAACCACAGCAGCTTCTTACTTATACTGAGTCAGCTGGTCAGCTGACCACCACATCATTTTCTCATTGGTTACATAGTTTACTGGGTCAGCTGACCCTTACAGCTTGTTCCCATTGGTCACTGCAACAGATCCAATGTGGTTCTATTGGTTGTTACATTGGTTCCATTCTAACATTCCACTCACACCCGCCTCTCCCACCACCTGATCCCCACCAACACAACCAGCCTGAACCCATCACTTCCCGGCCACTCCATGACCTCAGCAACACTCAGAGAATCATAGAATCACACGGCGCAGAAGAGGCCCTTCGGCCCATCGAGTCTGCACCGATGCATGAAATGCCTTGACTTGCCCACGTAATCCCGTTTACCAGCAGCTGGTCCATAGCCCTGAATATTATGGCTGTGCCAAGTGCTCATCCAGGCACTTTTTAGAGGATGTGAGGCAACCCACCTCCACCACCCTCCCAGGCAGCGCATTCCAGACCCGTCACCACCCTCTGGGTAAAAGGGTTTTTCCTCACATTCCCCCTTAAACCTCCTGCCCCTCACCTTGAACCTATGTCCCTCGTAACTGACCCCTCAACTAAGGGAAACAGCTGCTCAAAGAACAAAGAACAATACAGCACAGGAACAGGCCATTCGGCCCTCCAAGTCCGCGCCACTCCCTTGTCCAAACTACACCATTATTTTGTATCCCTCCATTCCCACTCCGTTCATGTGGCTATCTCGATAAGTCTTAAACATTCCCAGTGTGTCCGCCTCCACCACCTTGCCCGGCAGCGCATTCCAGGCCCCAGCACCCTCTGTGTAAAATACGTCCTTCTGATATCCGTGTTATACCTCCCCGCGCCCGCCCCCCCCTCACCTTGAACCTATGACCCCTCGTGAACGTCACCACCGACCTGGGGAAAAGCTTCCCACTGTTCACCCTATCTATGCCTTTCATAATTGTATACACCTCTATTAGGTCACCCCTCATCCTCTGTCTTTCCAGTGAGAACAACCCCAGTTTATCGCTGCTCCTTATCCACTCTGTCCATGTTCCTCATAATCTTGAAAACCTCGATCAGGTTGCCCCTCAATCTTCTCTGCTCCAACGAAAACTGCCCAAGCCTATCCAACCTCTCTTCATAAAACCTTGAGATAGAGGAACAGGCTTTGGCCATTCGGCCCATCGAGTCTGCTCCGCCATTCAATCATGGCTGATATGATTCTCATCCCCATTCTCCTGCCTTCTCCCCATAACCCTTGATTCCTTTATTGATCAAAAACCTATCTATCTCTATCTTAAAGACACTCAATGACCTGGCCTCCACAGCCCTCTGTGGCAATGAATTCCACAGATTCACCACTCTCTGGCTGAAGAAATTCCTCCTTATCTCCGTTTTAAAGGATCGTCCCTTTAGCCTGAGGTTAATCCCTCTGGTTCTAGTTTTTCCTATGAGTGGAAACATCCTCTCCATGTCCACGATATCCAGGCCTCGCAGTATCCTGTAAGTTTCAATAAGATCCCCCTCATCCTTCTAATCTCCAATGAGTACAGATCCAGAGTCTTCAACCGTTCCTCATACAACAAGCTCTTCATTCCAGGGATCATTCTTGTGAACTTCCTCTGGATCCTTTCCTAGGCCAGCAGATCCTTCCTCAGATACTGGGCCCAAAACCACTCACAATACTCCAAATAGAGCCTTATACAGCCTCAGAAGTCCATCCCTGCTCTTGTATTCCCGCGCTCTCGACATGCTAACTGAACATTTAAGAAAAACTTGGACGGGTTCATGGATGAGAGGGATGTGGAGGGATATGGTCCAAGTGCAGGTCAGTGGGACTAGGCAAAAAATGGTTCGGCACAGACAAGAAGGGCCAAAAGGCCTGTTTCTGAGCGTAATTTTCTATGGTTCTATGAACCTACACGTTAACCTTCAGAGAATCTTGAACAAGGACTCCCTGGTCCCTTTGTGCTTCAGATTTATGATCTGGAATTTATATAAATGATCTGGAATTTATATAAATGATCTGGAAGAAGGAGTAACTGGGGTGATCAGTAAGTTTGCGGACGACACAAAACTGGCAGGACTTGCAGATAGTGAGGAACATTGTCAGAGGCTACAGAAGGATATTGATAGGCTGGAAATTTGGGCAAGGAAATGGCAGATGGAGTTCAATCCTGATAAATGCGAAGTGATGCATTTTGGTGGGAATAATGTAGGGAGGAGCTACACGATAAATGGAAGAACCATAAAGGGTGTAGAGACGCAGAGGGACCTGGGTGTGCAAGTCCACAGATCTTTGAAGGTGACGTCACAGGTGGAGAAGGTGGTGAAGAAGGCATATGGCATGCTTGCCTTTATAGGACGGGGCATAGAGTATAAAAGTTGGGGTCTGATGTTGCAGATGTATAGAACGTTGGTTCGGCCGCATTTGGAACACTGCGTCCAGTTCTGGTCGCCACACTACCAGAAGGACGTGGAGGCTTTGGAGAGAGTACAGAGGAGGTTTACCAGGATGTTGCCTGGTATGGAGGGGCTTGGTTATGAGGAGAGATTGGGGAAACTGGGGTTGTTCTCCTTGGAAAGACGGAGGATGAGGGGAGACTTAATAGAGGTGTATAAAATTATGAAAGGCAGAGATAGGGTGAACGGTGGGAAGCTTTTCCCCGGGTCGGTGGTGACGTTCACGAGGGGTCATAGGTTCAAGGTGAAGGGGGGGAGGTTTAACACAGATATCAGAAGGACATATTTCACACAGAGGGTCGTGGGGGCCTGGAATGTGTTGCCGGGCAAGGTGGTGGAGGCGGACACACTGGGAACGGTTAAGACTTATCTAGACAGCTATATGAACGGAGTGGGAATGGAGGGATACAAAAGAGTGGTCTAGTTTGGACCAGGGAGCGGCGCGGGCTAATTGTTCCTGGTTTCTCGTTTCAAGGCTTCATTCTATGATCATCTTGCTGGTGCCAGTACAGAGTGAGACTGCGGATAGTTGGGAACCTGTCTCGGGGGCAGGGAATTCATATGGTGTTCGTGGAAGTGGAAATGACTAGGGTTGGGAAGCATTTTCCGATCGGGGCCATTGTGATCTCCTGGACTCGTTTCGATCGCCTCAGGGGGTCGGAGAGGAATTTCCCAGATTTTTTTTCCCCATATTGGCCCTGGGGTTTTTCACTCTGGGTTTTCGCCTCTCCCTGGAGATCACATGGTCTGGAATGGGGGGGTGGGGGTGAGTTAATAGGTTGTAATGAACAAAGCATCGTAGCTGTGAGGGACAGCTCGGTGGATAGGATATTGGTATGTAGATAGGCTGGAAAATTGGGCGGGGATCCTGGATTCAGGATTCAATCCTGGACCGGGGAGCGGCGCGGGCTTGGAGGGCCGAAGGGCCTGTTCCTGTGCTGTATTGTTCTTTGTTCTTTGTTCTTTGATTGCCTGAGCATTTCCCCAATTAGAAAATAGTCTCTGCCTCCATTTCTCCTTCCAATGTTTATAATCTCACACTTTTCCACGTTATATTCCATCTGCCACTTCTTTGCCCACTCTCCTAGCCTATCCAAGTCTTTGTGCAGTCCCCCTGCTTCCTCAATACTATCTCTCCCTCTGCACATCTTTCCATCATCTGCAAACTTGGCAACAGTGGCTTCATTTCGTTCTTCCAAATCGTGAATGTTTATTGTGAAAAGTTGTGGTCCCAGCACCAACCCTTGAGGCCCACCACTAGTCACCGGCTGCCATCCTGAAAAAGACCCGTTTATCCCCACTCTCTGCCTTCTGCCAGTCAACCAATCCTCTATCCATGTCAGCATCTTACCCTTCACACCACGGGCACCTAACTTATTTAAAAGTCTCCGATGTGGCACCTTGTGAAAGGCCTTTTGGAAATCCAAATAAATCAGGGCCACTGGTTCTCCTTTATCTAACTTCCTTGTTACCTCCTCAAAGAACTCTAACAGATTTGTCAGACATGAGCTCCCCTTGACAAAGCCGTGCTGACTCAGTCCTACTTTATCATGCACTTCCAAGTACTCTGCGATCTCATCTTTAATAATGGACTCTAAAATCTTGCCAATGAACGAAGTCAGTCTAACCGGCCTATAATTTCCCATCTGCTGCCTCCCTCCCTTCTTAAACAGCGCTGTTACATCAGCTAATTTCCAGTCCTCTGGTACCCTCCCTGCCTCCAGTGATTCTTTTGCTTTTATGCTGTCCTTTACTTTCCTCGTCAGCCATGGAAGCTTCGTCCTCTCTTTAGCAGGTTTCCTCCTCCTTGGGATGAATTTCTGTTGTGCCTCCCGAATAACCACCACCCCCCCCCTCCACCCAAAACTCCTGTAATTGCCGTTCCACTGTCTCTCTCAAACTACAGGGTAAATTCTATCATATTGTGGTCAATGCTCTCTCAGGGTCACTTCACCTTAAGTTCCCTAATCAAATCTGCCTCATTACACATCACCAACTCCAGAATTCCCGTTTCCCCAGTCGGCTCTGTCACAAGCTGCTCCAAAAAAGCATCTCTTATACATTCCACAAATTCCTTTTCTTGGGACCCACTACCTACCGGATTTTCCCAGGCCACCTGCATATTGAAGTCCCCCATAATTATTGTAATATTGCCTTTTTATGTGCCTTTTCTATCTCCAGATTTATTTTCTGCCCCTCATCCTGACTACTGCTTGGAGGCCTGTACATAACTCCCATCAGGGTCTTTTTACCATTGTTTCTCTCAACTCTACCCACAGAGATTCTCTGCCTTCTGATCCTGTATCGCTTCTTGCTATTGATTTAACGCCATTCCTTCCGAACAATGCAACTCCGCCTCCTTTGCCCATCTGCCTGTCCTTCCAATAAGACACCTATCCTTGGATATTTAGATGCCAGCCCTGATCCCCTTGCAGCCACGTCTCTGTGATGCCCACAACATCGTACCGGCCAATTTCAATGTGCGCAACAACCTCATTTACCTTGATTGATATACTGCACGCATTGAGGTACAACACCCTCAGTCCCGCATTGAGGTACAACACCCTCAGTCCCGCATTGAGGTCCAACACCCTCAGTCCCGCATTGAGGTACAACACACTCAGTCCCGCATTGAGGTACAACACCCTCAGTCCCGCATTGAGGTCCAACACCCTCAGTCCCGCATTGAGGTACAACACACTCAGTCCCGCATTGAGGTACAACACCCTCAGTCCCGCATTGAGGTACAACACCCTGAGTCCCGCATTGACCACCTCCCTTCTCATTCCTGTCACCTTTATTTTGCTCTGCCTGAGGTTAGATTCCTGCCACCTTCTATACTCTCTGTTCTGTTATGTGGGAGGCCAGGGAGGCCTGTTATCAACAGCTCCTCCGCTGATGGAGGGGACAGGGAACTCGACATTGGTTACTGATGACCGGCGGGAAGACGATCAAACGTTGGTGGGTTCATCGAGGCCTCACTCACCAGAGAGGATCTTAAAACTGGCTCCAGTCCCCAGGCATCAACCCCCAAGGGGTTGTCACTCCCATTGATCATGTCTATGTGAGATGGACATAAGGATCAGGAATGAACTATGGGATGTATTATATTGTAAATATGCTGTGGATTCTGCACCAAGACTGGATGAAGTGAATCGAGAAAAATGTTCGCAAATGGTTTCAAATGTTGTTGCTGTACCGGGGGGTGTGGGGGTGGGGTGGGAGAGGTGTTACTTACAGGGGAGTGTGTTATATATTTTGGGGCTTTCTTTCAGGGAACGGGCCATGTGATCTCAGGTGTGGGGTGAGCTGTTGGGATCCTCCCAGATTGGGCAGTCAATATTTGGAGTGTTGTGTGAACAGACGGAATAAAGAGTTGTGTCCCTGACACCTGACTGTGGAGTCGATATTGAAGAGAATCCTCAGAACCACAGGACATAAACAAACAGTCTCGATCCCAGTGCTGTACAACTCGACCAGTAGCTTCAATCCTCTATGTCCCCATCTCACACTCTCCTCAAGGAGCTGACTGTCTGTCCCAGTGTCCCAGTGTCCCCATCTCACACTCTCCTCGAGGTGCTGACTGTCTGTCCCAGTGTCCCAGTGTCCCTCTCACACTCTCCTCAAGGTGCTGACTGTCAGTCCCAGTGTCCCTCTCACACTCTCCTCAAGGTGCTGACTGTCAGTCCCAGTGTCCCTCTCACACTCTCCTCAAGGAGCTGACTGTCTGTCCCAGTGTCCCAGTGTCCCCATCTCACACTCTCCTCAAGGTGCTGACTGTCAGTCCCAGTGTCCCTCTCACACTCTCCTCAAGGTGCTGACTGTCAGTCCCGTGTTTCCCTCTCACACTCTCCTCAAGGTGCTGCTGACTCTGTCCCGATGTCCCGTGTCCCCCTCTCACACTCTCCTCAAGGTGCTGCTGACTCTGTTCAGGTGTCCCGGTGTCCTTCTCCCACGCAGTCCTCAACTCACTCTTGCCTCCTTACAACCTCACAAGAGAAAACAAGAATGTGAAGCTTCTTGATCAGGTTCTTCTGTGCATAAAACTGAGAGCTAGTTCTATCTGAAGTCTCAGATTGTACTGTACATAACACTGAGAGATAGTTCTATCTGAAGCCTCAGATTGTACTGTCCATAACACTGAGAGATAGTTCTATCTGAAGCCTCAGATTGTACTGTACATAACACTGAGAGATAGTTCTATCTGAAGCCTCAGATTGTACCGTTCATAACACTGAGAGATAGTTCTATCAGATGACTCGAGCTAAGACTGTACTGAACGTAATGCTGAGAGATTGATCCGTGTGAAGTCCTATACTAAGATTGTTCTGTCCATGAGCTGTACATAAGATCTGCTACAACCTGGATTAAGCAGACTATATCAACCCTGATTGACGTTAACTTCATCTAAAAACCACGACCATGATACCCATCAGACAATAAGATATAAGAGCAGAATGAGGCCATTCGGCCCGTCGAGCCGGCTCCACCATTCAATTCTGGGTGATAAGTTTCTCAAACCCATTTTCCTGCTTTCTCCCCGTAACCCTTGATCGCT